>NC_053028.1:541196402-541214859 GCF_003073215.2 Triticum urartu
TTCGCCAATCGAGCAATGAACAACTATGGCGGCAAGATAAAGCACATCAGAAGTGACAATGGCACTGAATTCAAGAACACTGGCCTTGATACATATGTTGATACTTTGGGCATCACACATGAATTCTCAGCCCCGTACACGCCACAGCAGAATGGCGTCGTCGAGCGCAAGAACAGAACACTCATTGAGATGGCCCGAACGATGCTTGATGAATACAAGACTCCAAGAAAATTCTGGCCTGAAGCCATTGATACTGCATGCCATACAATCAATCGTGTTTATCTTCACAAGCTTCTTAACAAGACATCTTATGAGCTCCTTACTGGCAAGAAGCCAAATGTCAGTTACTTCAGAGTATTTGGCGCCAGGTGCTGGATCAAGGATCCACATCACACCTCAAAATTTGCACCAAAAGCACATGAGGGTTTTATGCTTGGATATGGAAAGGATTCACACTCCTACAGAGTCTTCAATCTCTTTCATTATAAAGTGGTTGAAACAGTGGATGTGCGATTTGATGAGACTAACGGTTCACAAAGAGAACACCTGCCAAATGTGCTAGATGAAGTTCCATCCAGTGAATCAATCAAGCTAATGGGAACTGGAGAAATCATACCCTCTGAAGGTCAACCTGAAGAGGAACTTATCATCTCCGCACCTGATCAACCTGAAGACAATGCTCAGTCTGAAGACAATCCCTCTAACAATGACAATGATCAGCAAGAGGAAAATCTTCGCCCTGTACATCCTCGTGTTGCCAATGAAGTGCAGATTGAGAGAATAATTGATAGCATCAATGCACCTGGTCCACTCACTCGTTCAAGGGCAACTCAGCTAGCAAATTTCTGTGGGCACTTTGCATTCATCTCAATAACAGAACCCAAGAAAGTTGAAGAAGCCTTCATGGAACCTGAATGGATTCAAGCTATGCAAGAAGAGCTTCAGCACTTTGAGCTGAATAATGTATGGGAACTGGTTAAGCGTCCTGATCCTCAGAAGCACAACATAATAGGCACCAAATGGATATACCGCAACAAGCAAGATGAGCATGGTCAAGTTGTCAGAAACAAAGTTCGTCTTGTTGCTCAAGGATATACTCAAGTGGAAGGCATTGACTTCGATGAAACATTTGCTCCTGTGGCTAGACTTGAAGCCATACGCATACTGCTGGCCTATGAAAATCATCATAACATACTTCTATATCAAATGGATGTGAAGAGCGCCTTTCTCAATGGCAAGATTGAAGAAGAAGTGTATGTTGTACAACCGCCTGGCTTTGAAGATCCAAAACATCCTGACATGGTATACAAGCTCAACAAGGCACTGTATGGCCTCAAACAAGCCGCTCGGGCTTGGTATGACACACTCAAATACTTCCTGAAGAGCAAAGGCTTCATACCTGGTTCCCTCGACCCCACTCTCTTCACGAAGACATATGATGGTGAACTGTTTGTGTGCCAAATATATGTGGATGACATCATCTTCGGTTGCACCAATCAGAAGTACAGTGAAGAGTTTGGATATATGATGCAAGAGCAATATTAGATATCCATGATGGGAGAGCTGAAGTTCTTCCTCGGTCTTCAAATACGACAGCAACGCAACGGCATCTTCATATCTCAAGAGAAGTATCTCAAAGATTGCCTGAAGAAGTTCGGTATGTAAGACTGCAAAGGCTTCACGACGCCAATGCCAGCCAAACATCATCTGGGTCCTGACGAAAATGGTAAAGAGTTCGATCAAAAGGTATACCGCTCCATGATTAGTTCTTTGCTTTATCTATGTGCATCTAGGCCAGATATTATGCTTAGTGTTTGCATGTGTGCTCTATTTCAAGCAGCACCAAAGGAGTCGCATCACTTAGCTATGAAGCGAATTCTTCGATATTTGGCTCACACCCCAACTCTTGGATTATGGTATCCAAAGGGCTCAGAGTTTGATCTGGTTGGATTCTCGGATGCTGATTATGCTGGTGACAAAGTGGATCGCAAGTCTCCATCAGGCAGATGTCATTTTCTGGGACGATCACTTGTATGTTGGTATTCAAAGAAGCAGAACTGTGTATCTCTCTCCACTGCTGAATCTGAATACATTGCTACTGGATCTTCCTGCGCTCAGCTTCTGTGGATGAAGCAAACACTCAAGGACTATGGCATTCATCTGAAGCAAGTGCCACTCTACTGCGACAATGAAAGCGCCATCAAGATTGCCAACAACCCAGTTCAGCACTCGAAGACAAAGCACATTGAAATTCGTCATCACTTTCTCAGAGATCATGTTGTGAAGGAAGATATTGATATCATGCACGTCAACACTGAAGAGCAATTGGCAGATATCTTCACCAAGCCCTTGGATGAGAAGAGATTTTGCAAGTTACGGTGTGAGCTAAATATCTTGGAATCCTCAAATGTCCTGTGATCAGGCACACATCCTAACACTTATGCATATTGATGACTTAGATGTGCAACACACGAAGCAAAGTATATCTTCAATCAATGAAGACATACATTCTAAGTGTGAATACATTAATGTGGAATTTGACTTCGGAGCGCCACGATAATTGTGCGCCGTGTCTGGGTCTAATACTTCCTATACGGTGGGTAACGCCACCACCAAATGTTCTGTTTGAAGTGTTTCACTCATGGCGTTACATTTGCTATGTCTTCACATTTGGTTTGGCTTCAATCTCAACATGTCTTCATGATTATCTTCACTATGTCGAATATATATATATATATATATATACTAGTGTTCTGTCCTCTACAGCGTTCACTTATAGCTATGTCTTCTTGTTGAATCTTTTGAACTAAGTGAATGTGATCGGACCCTAACCTCTCTATGCTTTCTATCTCAAACTCTATCTCTCCAAATCATATGCATTCTACTGAAACTGTCGAATGTCTTCTCTGCATCCTTGTCAGCAGAAGATACAGAGATAAACATTAAGTCCGTTTTCAATGCTCATTCCTTCACCTGAAACCCGGAGAAGTGGGAACGACCACCCGACAATCCAGGCATGCGTGGGACGTGGAACAACCCCCGATATGCTGCATGACGGCCACGTGTCCCTCAGATGTGAATCGCCAGGGGCACCTGTGTAATAATGCAGTGCCGCCCCTGTACCTATAAATACACGCCTCACAGCAGTCATTATCTCTTCTTCCACTCTCGCACGAACCCTAGCGCCACCGCTAGCCCTCGACGACGCCGGCGACGAAGCGCTTCGCTGCCGCAACCTCTCCGACGTCGTCTTCACACCGACCGCGGATATCGTCTTCTCCGCCGTCGCCGTAGGTGTCCTCCGTCGCCAAGTTAGGGCACGGAAGATCGAACTGCTCGGCCTCCTCTTCCACTCCGTCTAGCAGTTCTTCGTGTGGTAAATAAAACTTCCTTTTTACGGCCCCTTTGATCCTATAGCTTTGTCACTTTCTACCACAAGCAGTTTCTATTCACACAAGTTGGATCTCTTTCATACTGCATCTCATAACATGCCTAGTATATTCACTTATGCTTCACAAAGTAGTTAGATTCCTCACTTGTACTGATCCGTGGATTCGTACAAATCTGGAACCAACTCCTTATCTATGAGTAAATGTCTTCGCACGATGAGGTCAATGTCTTCTAAACTGATTTATCTTCAAAATCTTCTGAGAATGCATATGACCTCTTCCCCTTCCCTCGCACCTTAATGCTGTCACAGGTACATGTCCGTGGGAGAATCCCTTGGTTCTCATAGTCTGCATTCATTTGCAGAATTCTTACAGTATCACATAAATTCTCCCGAAGCTAGTTCCTCTTTGTCCAGCAAGCGAAAGCCTTTGAAGCCTTTGAACGTATTGAAGCCATTCAGTTTAAAGTTCATGGCTTCAGAGAAATCAGCAAGGAAGGGTGGCAGAAAGTGTCGAGGAGAAACATCAAGAGATCTGCCCGATGACCTCTCAGAGCTATACAAGACAGATCCTGAAGAGGATTACAGTCAGCGCAAGACACGAATCCAATGGATTCGACGCTATTGGGCAGAACAGTGGTTCAAGTACAGATTTGTGACAAAGGAATATGCTGAAAAGAATGCCATCAAGCGACCATGGGGAGACATTCTCTACAAAAATCTTCAACCCAGGACCAGAGATGAAGCCATTGAACAAGGCTTCTATCCCTGCATGGTCCGTGGGCCACAGCCTGGAGATGCACACTCATCGTCACTACTATGGTGTTGTGATGACAATCTGTTCAAGCGCAACTTCCAGTTTGCCCAGACCTCAGCAAAGCAGAACAAGAAGTCATTGGGACTAGACTTCAACCCTGGTCCTTCTGCTCCCCGGGCTGACGGTACACGAGATGCAGAACCCAATGTCATCGGTCCTTTCTACAACCTTGAAGGTCTCATCACCCATATCTTGGTTCAAGGGACAACCGTGAATGAGCCTGCAGATGATGCTGAATCAGATGAAGCGCCTGCAGCACCGAAGCCAAAGAAACTGAATCAGCCAAAAGCTTCAAAGCCTGCCTCTGCACCAAAAATCTCACGGGCGAAGCCATTGGCCACTGCACCTCCTGAAGATAGTGTGCAGTCTGAAGATTTGTCATGCATCTCCAAGCCCCAGAAGGTCAAGATGCCTCTGCCACACACCGGCCAAGAACTGACTGCTGCTGCCATTCTGCGAAACGATGCCATTGATCTGTCCAGTGATGAAGATCTTGCAGATGACGCTCTTGAGAAACTGATCAAGAGCAAAGAAGAAGCAGAAATCTTCAATGATCTACCTCTCTTTGACGTGGCAATCATCCACAATTTCATTGATGAATGGTTTGAAACGCCCAACCTCAGCTTTGAAGACCTGCAACTTCCCATTGGTCTTAGTGTCGCCTTCCATGGCGCCATTGCTTCAGAGCTAGCTCTAGCTCAGCACATCGTCGAACTGAAGCAAAAGATTGACTATGAAAAAGCTCAGTTCAAGAAGCATATGGCCAAGCTCACTGTGCAAGAGGTCAAGAACTTCAAGATCATGCTGCATGAGCTTAAAGAAGCCTTTCTCAAAAGGTGTGAAGAAGCTCAAGGTTCTCGGGAGCGCATGAAGAGCCTGGCTGACAAGTGTGTGCAAGGCTACAACGAGGCTGAGAAGCGCAAGGCCCTTGGGCATCCGGGCATTGGTCCCAGGATGGCTGCTAAGCAGAAGAAGAAGCCCACTGTGGCCGAACCCAATGCACCAAGGCAGGAAGCAGATCCCATTGTCTTCCCAACTAGCATGACTAGCTCGAAGCCAAAGGCCAGGTTAACCGCTTCAGAATTGAAGAAGACGAGGACTGCTGAGGCTGAAGCCAGAAAGAGGAAACATCCTGAAGCCTCTGCTACTGCTCCCTCCAAGAAGAAAAGGAAGACCAAGAAGGAACAGGC
The DNA here is from genome assembly GCF_003073215.2 of Triticum urartu. Lineage (NCBI taxonomy): Eukaryota > Viridiplantae > Streptophyta > Magnoliopsida > Poales > Poaceae > Triticum > Triticum urartu. The sequence goes on from NC_053028.1 coordinate 541,201,798, forward strand.
TGCTCCCATAGAGCCCTTGATTGTTGAACCCCATCTCCATGGTTCGCCCTGACGCTGAACCTCAAGAACGTCAACTGACTGCCCATGAGCCTGCTTTCATAGAGGCTCATGAAGCTGATGACTTTCCAGCAGCTGATCCCATCGCTGCTGAAGACATTGGTCACCATGACCATGTTGAAGATGATGCAGTTCTTCCTCAGCTCGAGCACCAACAGGCTTCGCAAAGGACCAAGGCCTCCAGTCTCTGAGTATAAAGCTAAAGCTGCTGAAGACATTCCGGCTGCATCAGCCGATGAAGAAGAAACCCCAAAAGCTGCTACTCCCCCGTCCCACCAAGAAGCTGTTCTCGAGGAGAACATGACTGTGACCGACCCTCCAGCTCGTCAAGTGGAGGCTGAGAATCTTGATGCTGCCACCACCAACACCAATGAAGCCACTGACGCTGTCATGGCTGAAGCTAATGTGGAGCCTTCACCAACCCAAGCACCAGAAGTCAGCAATGCCACTAATCCCACTGCTTCTGTTCCTGCGCCTGCTGCTGGTCCTCAGTTCGACTATCCTGTTGAGCACAGGCCTCAGGTACAGAAGCCAATCCCAAGATTACCCAGGTTTCCAGGTCCTGCATCAGCACCCGGATCCTTCAATGTCAATGGCTTCAAAGCAGACAACACTTTCTTCAATAGCTCCAAGAACCCCTACTCAAGGGAAAGAATATCATCTGATCGGTTCTGGAGCTATCCGCAGCGAAGCTATTACTCCTGCATTCTATACAATCAAGGTCGCATCTTCCCACATAAGCGTCTTGACATTGAAGCAATAGCTAGTCTGCCCTGTCTGGAAGAAGCTCTGGATTGCTTCAAAGAGGTTGGATTTCTGCCGTTCGTCACCGACCAAGAGCACTGGAACAAAGAGTTGCTGCTCCAATTCTATGCCACTCTTCACATACGAGGCTACAACAGAGATCCGAAGACTTGGGTCCTTGAGTGGATGACTGGAAATGTTCATCACGAAGCCAAAGCCTTTGATATCATTGAGCTCACTGGTCTGCCCACTCCTAGAGATCTCTATGAACCTGGCTGTCAGCTTCACAGTGAAGCTATGGAGAGCATCTTTCAGAAGCCTGAACCGAACATGAGTCAGATGCTCAGCATGATGAAGCCTTTGCCTCCAGATGCTGCATATCCCAAGGAGTTCTTCGTTGAAGACCTTGAGTATCTGCCAAGGACTATTTATCACATCATAAGGCGAACTCTCTGGCCCATCAAAGGACATTCTCCACATGCCAAGCTGGAAGGTGCAATGAAGACTTTGGTCTTCTATATTCTTCATGGCAAATGCTTCAATGCATAGGACTTCTTCATCCGCCAACTTGCTGCATCAGGCTCTGATCTTTTTGGCTTGAAGTTCTACGCTCCATCGATAATGCGGCTGATTAAACTCCACTCCGCTATCTCATATCAGCCATCTGCTCGCAATCATTGGATCTTTCTTCCTGATGTGGATATGTTTGTTGAAGCCATTTATCCTGAGCCTGCCAAGGAACCTCTAAGTCTTCAAAATGCGGAGCATCAAAGTTTTTCTCAAAACATTGAAGGAGTTGAAGCAGTCACTCGTGTGTATCCTTTGGCTGGAACTACACATGCACCGCATCCTGCTCTCACTGAAGCCACCGATAGCACAATTGCCCAACGACCCAAGAAGCGCACTCGTGTTCTCAATGACCGAGAGCTTCTTGTGGCTCTTCATCAGAAACAGGATAGGCATCATGACTGGCTGAAGCGCCAAATGCAAAGCCTCTTGGTGGATGTTAACCGCATTCGCAATCTTGCCACCAAGAATGCCTTTGTTGCACATGAAACCTCTCGACGCACCTGGAAAGGGCTGACGCTAATGTGCTCTGAAGATGATCTTCAAGAGGATGGCTTCTCTGAACGCTTCAAGTTTGACTCCACACCTCCTCGAAGGGCAGTGCTGCGACGAACTCCATCTCTTGAAGACTCTGAGTTCTCTTCCTCTGCTGCAACTGTGAATGCCAGAGTGATTGAGGATGAAGACGATGCTACTTCACCGCCACCTCCTTCAGCACGCTTCGACACTGCTCCAAGTTCTTCTGCACTGCCGAACACCACCGACGACCCTGCGGCTTCACCTACTCTTCATGGGAACGAGTAGATGCTCTATGTCTTCAAACCTTTTTGGTCCTTACTGACAAAAGGGGGAGAAGCATATGAGTTTGATAGTCTTCAAGCGGGTCCATATGGGCGGTTGCTTTATATTTTGCTTCGTGTTTACAACTCTCATTTGATACATTTGGTTCTTTGAGTTGTAACACTTAAACTCGATGGTCGTCTGCTACTTATTTGCCACTTTGTGTTATTTGCCACTTTGTGATGCGATGATAAATTCCGCACTTAGATCATTTTGTAGATGTCCATTTTCCATTATGCATGTCATTATCTTCACATACCTTCTCATGCATAGTGAATTGTCACCATAAGTTGAAGAGGATCTCCATGAGTACAACCTGCCATGTGCATTCGCATTCCAAAAGCAAATTACTTATATGCACATCTTCAGGGGGAGCCCTTGCAACTAATGAAGAAAATTCCTTTACAATTTCACATATTATATTCCCCATTGAAAACTTCAACTAGTTTGTCATCAATCACCAAAAAGGGGGAGATTGTAAGTGCATCTAGTGCCACCCCTAGTTGGTTTTGGAGTATTGACGACAAACCTAGTTGAGGGACTAATGTGTTTGTGAGAATTGCAGGATAACACAGGTAGAAGTCCCTCATTGATTCGGTTTTCCTACCAGAGATGACCCCTAAAAATGTATGAAGACATTGATGTCAAAGGTGGTATATGAAGATATTCACATTGAAGACTATGACAATAGAAGACATCGCATGAAGCCTATGGAGCTCGAAGACTTAGATCTTTCGTAGTTCTTTTTCTTCTTTGTTGAGTCATAGGAACCACCGTACTGTTAAGTGGGGTCCAAGAGAACTAGTCAGAATGGCTGAAGTGATGCTTAACCAAAACCTATGTCTTCTAGTGAAGACTATGAGAGCGAATCTTGTCCAGAGTCGGACAAGTCAGCTTTGCTTGTAGCCCAAGTAAAGTTGCTGTGTGAGTTTGAAATATGACCATTGGAACACGTGTCAGTTCCTTAGTGACCCAGGGTCATTTCGGACAAATCAGGTCGGGTTGCCTAGTGGCTATAAATAGCCCACCCCCTACAACCATAAATGGTTGGCTACTCAGAGTTAGAGTACGGCTTTTGTCGTTTGAGAGCAACCCACCTCGAAGCCTTTGATAGAGAATTCCTTGCGAGGATAAAGCCCTAACCACCCAGAGGCAAAGAGAGTTAGGCATCACTTAAGTCTTCTTGTCTGTGTGATCTGAAGACTTATTACACTTGAGGACTGTGAATCCTCCAGCCGGTTAGGCGTCGCGTTCTGAGCATCCAAGAGACATTGTGGATCGCCGGTGAACGAAGTCTGTGAAGGTTTGGGAGTCTACCTTGAAGACTTACCAGAGTGATTGGGCGAGGTCTGTGTGACCTTAGCTCAAGGGGAATACGGTGAGGACTGGGTGTCCTGAGCTGCGTGTTCAGGACTGGGTGTCCGGGACTGTGTGTCCTCAGGTTTAAATACCTAGCCGCCCCAACCAGACGTACATTTGTCACAGCAACTGGAACTGGTCCAACAAATCATTGTCTTCAACGAGTCACTGGTTTCATCCTTCCCTTCCCTTTACTTACTGTTACTCCTTGTGAAGTCATTGTATGATTGCACTATCTTTTGTCTTCACTGAGTGACTGCGTGTTTTGTTTGGCTTCATAATATCTTCCTACCTGATCCTTACTACATTGCTGCTATTAGTCATTGTGCTCTCACTCCATTGAATACTTGAATATGGTTTGCCTAGTGTAGTCTACCTTCCGCTGCATGGTAATAGGTTTATTTCTATCGTTTGTCTTCGAAACTTCCACGTTTTGAAGACTTTCATAAAAATCACGTATTCACCCCCCTCTAGTCGATATAACGCACTTTCAATTGGTATCAGAGCAAGGTACTCCCTTGTTCTATGTGATTCGGTTTAACCACCTGGAGTTTTAGCTCTGTCGACTATAGGGATAATTAAAGTCTCCGCTGCGTGCCCCGTCTTCGATGGAACTGAATATCCCTACTGGAAGAATAAGATGCGCATGCATCTTGAAGCTATTGACGTCGACCTATGGTATGTTGTCAAGAACGGCGTTCCCAAGGCTAGAGAAGGTGTCACTGCTGCTGATGTCAAGAAGTTCGTTCAACTGGAATCTACTGCCAAGAATATCATCTGTGGTCATCTGACCAAAGGACAGTATGGCCGTGTGAGTGCTTTGGAAAGATCTAAGCTAGTCTGGGACTGGCTCTCCAAGGTCAACGAAGGCATCTCAACCCAGAGAGATCAGAGAATCAGTGTTATTCGCAACCTATTCAACCGCTTCAAGCGAAATGACAATGAGAATGTCCAGCTCACGTTTGATCGATTCACTGACATCGCAAATGAGCTTCAAGCCCTCGGTGCTACTGAGATTACCAAGCATGAAGTCGTCAAGACACTACTGAGATCACTTGACAGTTCGTTTGACACCCTAGCCCTGATGATTCAAGAACGTCCTGATTTCAAGACACTCGATCCGTCTGACATACTTGAGAGGCTCAACACACATGAGTTTCAGCTTTCTGAGAAAAGAGATATCTACGGTCCAAACTATGGGCGAACTCGTGCCTTGAAGGAAAAAGCTGTCTCCTCAACTGAAGAAGAATCTGACAGCAGTTCTGATGATCCTGAAGACACTGGAAGGGAACTTGCTATGCTTGTGAAGAAGTTCCAAAAATTCACCAAGAAGAAAGGTTTCAGAAAGTCTTCACGATCAAGCTCAAGGAATGATGAAGCTTCCGCTCATGACTACAAGAAGAAAACATGTCACAAGTGCAAGAAACCTGGCCACTTCATCTCTGAGTGTCCGCAGTGGCACAATGAGAACAAAAAGAAGAAGAAGAGCAAGGAATATGACTCTGACGACAAGAAGAAGAAGAAATACTCAAAGTCTTCTTCCAAGTCTTCCTCAAAGTCTTCATCACACAAGAAGAGCTCATCTGGCAAGGCACATGCGTTTGTTGGCAAGGAAATGGATTCAGAGGAGGAGTCCGCTTCTGAGGAGGCGGAGGTGGAGTCTGAGGAGGAGTCCGATTCTAGCGTTGCAAGTATGGCTACAGCATATGTTGCCAAGTCCATCTTCAACGCTGAAGACAATGACTTCACCACCGACACCGATGCAAATGACAAGGACTACTCCGCTCCTACCTACTGCTTCATGGCACGCGGTGCCAAGGGAAAGGTCTCCAGCAGAAAACCAAAATCGTCTGACGCTATTGCTGGGGACCTTAAACATCTTGTAGGGCGCAAGATCAAATGCCCGAATGGTCTTACTATGTACTTTGTTCCTGAATCGCTTGCTACTCTCCCTATTAGTCCTAATCTAGATCTAAGCTTTCATAACCCACTGGTTCGTCAAATGTTTTTGCTTCACAATTCTCTTCGTGAAGCCTATCCCCCTAACTGCACTGTAGGGTACGACACCAGCGTCTTCAGAATGGATTATTGATAGTGGGTGTACCAATCACATGACTGGCAAAAGAAGCCTTCTTATGGACTCAACCTTACGTCCATCCGACAAGAGTCACATCACATTTGCTGACACTGGTAAAAGTAAGGTATTGGGTCTAGGTAGAGTTGCAATCTCAAAGGATCAACACATGGATAAAGTCATGCTTGTCGAATCCCTTGGCTTCAACTTAATGTCTATCTCAATGCTTTGCGATTTGAACATGATCGTAATGTTTGGAAAATATCGCTGCCTTGTTCTAATGGAATCTCACAAGTCTCTAGTGTTTGAAGGGTATCGGAAAGATGATTTGTACGTGGTAGATTTCTCAGCAGGACCACAGCTTGCCGTATGTCTTCTAGCAAAAGCTTCAAAATGCTGGCTCTGGCATCGGAGGCTAGGGCATGCTGGCATGAGGAACCTCCACACCCTTGCAAAGAAGAAGCAAGTCATAGGCATCGAGGGCGTCAAGTTCAAGAAAGATCACTTATGCGGTGCCTGTGAAGCAGGAAATATGACGAGGGCCAAACATCCCTCGAAGACAATCATGACAACTACTCGACCCTTCGAACTGCTCCACATGGATCTTTTCGGTCCTACTCATTACTCAACTCTTACTACTACTGCTTGTCTCTATGGCTTTGTCATTGTTGATGATTATTCTAGATATACTTGGGTGCACATAATCCTCTACAAGACTGAAGTGCAGGATGTCTTCAGACGCTTCGCCAATCGAGCAATGAACAACTATGGCGGCAAGATAAAGCACATCAGAAGTGACAATGGCACTGAATTCAAGAACACTGGCCTTGATACATATGTTGATACTTTGGGCATCACACATGAATTCTCAGCCCCGTACACGCCACAGCAGAATGGCGTCGTCGAGCGCAAGAACAGAACACTCATTGAGATGGCCCGAACGATGCTTGATGAATACAAGACTCCAAGAAAATTCTGGCCTGAAGCCATTGATACTGCATGCCATACAATCAATCGTGTTTATCTTCACAAGCTTCTTAACAAGACATCTTATGAGATCCTTACTGGCAAGAAACCAAATGTCAGTTACTTCAGAGTATTTGGCGCCAGGTGCTGGATCAAGGATCCACATCACACCTCAAAATTTGCACCAAAAGCACATGAGGGTTTTATGCTTGGATATGGAAAGGATTCACACTCCTACAGAGTCTTCAATCTCTTTCATTATAAAGTGGTTGAAACAGTGGATGTGCGATTTGATGAGACTAACGGTTCACAAAGAGAACACCTGCCAAATGTGCTAGATGAAGTTCCATCCAGTGAATCAATCAAACTAATGGGAACTGGAGAAATCATACCCTCTGAAGGTCAACCTGAAGAGGAACTTATCATCTCCGCACCTGATCAACCTGAAGACAATGCTCAGTCTGAAGACAATCCCTCTAACAATGACAATGATCAGCAAGAGGAAAATCTTCGCCCTGTACATCCTCGTGTTGCCAATGAAGTGCAGATTGAGAGAATAATTGATAGCATCAATGCACCTGGTCCACTCACTCGTTCAAGGGCAACTCAGCTAGCAAATTTCTGTGGGCACTTCGCATTCATCTCAATAACAGAACCCAAGAAAGTTGAAGAAGCCTTCATGGAACCTGAATGGATTCAAGCTATGCAAGAAGAGCTTCAGCACTTTGAGCTGAATAATGTATGGGAACTGGTTAAGCGTCCTGATCCTCAGAAGCACAACATAATAGGCACCAAATGGATATACCGCAACAAGCAAGATGAGCATGGTCAAGTTGTCAGAAACAAAGTTCGTCTTGTTGCTCAAGGATATACTCAAGTGGAAGGCATTGACTTCGATGAAACATTTGCTCCTGTGGCTAGACTTGAAGCCATACGCATACTGCTGGCCTATGAAAATCATCATAACATACTTCTATATCAAATGGATGTGAAGAGCGCCTTTCTCAATGGCAAGATTGAAGAAGAAGTGTATGTTGTACAACCGCCTGGCTTTGAAGATCCAAAACATCCTGACATGGTATACAAGCTCAACAAGGCACTGTATGGCCTCAAACAAGCCGCTCGGGCTTGGTATGACACACTCAAATACTTCCTGAAGAGCAAAGGCTTCATACCTGGTTCCCTCGACCCCACTCTCTTCACGAAGACATATGATGGTGAACTGTTTGTGTGCCAAATATATGTGGATGACATCATCTTCGGTTGCACCAATCAGAAGTACAGTGAAGAGTTTGGATATATGATGCAAGAGCAATATCAGATGTCCATGATGGGAGAGCTGAAGTTCTTCCTCGGTCTTCAAATACGACAGCAACGCAACGGCATCTTCATATCTCAAGAGAAGTATCTCAAAGATTGCCTGAAGAAGTTCGGTATGTAAGACTGCAAAGGCTTCACGACGCCAATGCCAGCCAAACATCATCTGGGTCCTGACGAAAATGGTAAAGAGTTCGATCAAAAGGTATACCGCTCCATGATTAGTTCTTTGCTTTATCTATGTGCATCTAGGCCAGATATTATGCTTAGTGTTTGCATGTGTGCTCTATTTCAAGCAGCACCAAAGGAGTCGCATCACTTAGCTATGAAGCGAATTCTTCGATATTTGGCTCACACCCCAACTCTTGGATTATGGTATCCAAAGGGCTCAGAGTTTGATCTGGTTGGATTCTCGGATGCTGATTATGCTGGTGACAAAGTGGATCGCAAGTCTCCATCAGGCAGATGTCATTTTCTGGGACGATCACTTGTATGTTGGTATTCAAAGAAGCAGAACTGTGTATCTCTCTCCACTGCTGAATCTGAATACATTGCTACTGGATCTTCCTGCGCTCAGCTTCTGTGGATGAAGCAAACACTCAAAGACTATGGCATTCATCTGAAGCAAGTGCCACTCTACTGCGACAATGAAAGCGCCATCAAGATTGCCAACAACCCAGTTCAGCACTCGAAGACAAAGCACATTGAAATTCGTCATCACTTTCTCAGAGATCATGTTGTGAAGGAAGATATTGATATCATGCACGTCAACACTGAAGAGCAATTGGCAGATATCTTCACCAAGCCCTTGGATGAGAAGAGATTTTGCAAGTTACGGTGTGAGCTAAATATCTTGGAATCCTCAAATGTCCTGTGATCAGGCACACATCCTAACACTTATGCATATTGATGACTTAGATGTGCAACACACGAAGCAAAGTATATCTTCAATCAATGAAGACATACATTCTAAGTGTGAATACATTAATGTGGAATTTGACTTCGGAGCGCCACGATAATTGTGCGCCGTGTCTGGGTCTAATACTTCCTATACGGTGGGTAACGCCACCACCAAATGTTCTGTTTGAAGTGTTTCACTCATGGCGTTACATTTGCTATGTCTTCACATTTGGTTTGGCTTCAATCTCAACATGTCTTCATGATTATCTTCACTATGTCGAATATATATATATATATATATATACTAGTGTTCTGTCCTCTACAGCGTTCACTTATAGCTATGTCTTCTTGTTGAATCTTTTGAACTAAGTGAATGTGATCGGACCCTAACCTCTCTATGCTTTCTATCTCAAACTCTATCTCTCCAAATCATATGCATTCTACTGAAACTGTCGAATGTCTTCTCTGCATCCTTGTCAGCAGAAGATACAGAGATAAACATTAAGTCCGTTTTCAATGCTCATTCCTTCACCTGAAACCCGGAGAAGTGGGAACGACCACCCGACAATCCAGGCATGCGTGGGACGTGGAACAACCCCCGATATGCTGCATGACGGCCACGTGTCCCTCAGATGTGAATCGCCAGGGGCACCTGTGTAATAATGCAGTGCCGCCCCTGTACCTATAAATACACGCCTCACAGCAGTCATTATCTCTTCTTCCACTCTCGCACGAACCCTAGCGCCACCGCTAGCCCTCGACGACGCCGGCGACGAAGCGCTTCGCTGCCGCAACCTCTCCGACGTCGTCTTCACACCGACCGCGGATATCGTCTTCTCCGCCGTCGCCGTAGGTGTCCTCCGTCGCCAAGTTAGGGCACGGAAGATCGAACTGCTCGGCCTCCTCTTCCACTCCGTCTAGCAGTTCTTCGTGTGGTAAATAAAACTTCCTTTTTACGGCCCCTTTGATCCTATAGCTTTGTCACTTTCTACCACAAGCAGTTTCTATTCACACAAGTTGGATCTCTTTCATACTGCATCTCATAACATGCCTAGTATATTCACTTATGCTTCACAAAGTAGTTAGATTCCTCACTTGTACTGATCCGTGGATTCGTACAAATCTGGAACCAACTCCTTATCTATGAGTAAATGTCTTCGCACGATGAGGTCAATGTCTTCTAAACTGATTTATCTTCAAAATCTTCTGAGAATGCATATGACCTCTTCCCCTTCCCTCGCACCTTAATGCTGTCACAGGTACATGTCCGTGGGAGAATCCCTTGGTTCTCATAGTCTGCATTCATTTGCAGAATTCTTACAGTATCACATAAATTCTCCCGAAGCTAGTTCCTCTTTGTCCAGCAAGCGAAAGCCTTTGAAGCCTTTGAACGTATTGAAGCCATTCAGTTTAAAGTTCATGGCTTCAGAGAAATCAGCAAGGAAGGGTGGCAGAAAGTGTCGAGGAGAAACATCAAGAGATCTGCCCGATGACCTCTCAGAGCTATACAAGACAGATCCTGAAGAGGATTACAGTCAGCGCAAGACACGAATCCAATGGATTCGACGCTATTGGGCAGAACAGTGGTTCAAGTACAGATTTGTGACAAAGGAATATGCTGAAAAGAATGCCATCAAGCGACCATGGGGAGACATTCTCTACAAAAATCTTCAACCCAGGACCAGAGATGAAGCCATTGAACAAGGCTTCTATCCCTGCATGGTCCGTGGGCCACAGCCTGGAGATGCACACTCATCGTCACTACTATGGTGTTGTGATGACAATCTGTTCAAGCGCAACTTCCAGTTTGCCCAGACCTCAGCAAAGCAGAACAAGAAGTCATTGGGACTAGACTTCAACCCTGGTCCTTCTGCTCCCCGGGCTGACGGTACACGAGATGCAGAACCCAATGTCATCGGTCCTTTCTACAACCTTGAAGGTCTCATCACCCATATCTTGGTTCAAGGGACAACCGTGAATGAGCCTGCAGATGATGCTGAATCAGATGAAGCGCCTGCAGCACCGAAGCCAAAGAAACTGAATCAGCCAAAAGCTTCAAAGCCTGCCTCTGCACCAAAAATCTCACGGGCGAAGCCATTGGCCACTGCACCTCCTGAAGATAGTGTGCAGTCTGAAGATTTGTCATGCATCTCCAAGCCCCAGAAGGTCAAGATGCCTCTGCCACACACCGGCCAAGAACTGACTGCTGCTGCCATTCTGCGAAACGATGCCATTGATCTGTCCAGTGATGAAGATCTTGCAGATGACGCTCTTGAGAAACTGATCAAGAGCAAAGAAGAAGCAGAAATCTTCAATGATCTACCTCTCTTTGACGTGGCAATCATCCACAATTTCATTGATGAATGGTTTGAAACGCCCAACCTCAGCTTTGAAGACCTGCAACTTCCCATTGGTCTTAGTGTCGCCTTCCATGGCGCCATTGCTTCAGAGCTAGCTCTAGCTCAGCACATCGTCGAACTGAAGCAAAAGATTGACTATGAAAAAGCTCAGTTCAAGAAGCATATGGCCAAGCTCACTGTGCAAGAGGTCAAGAACTTCAAGATCATGCTGCATGAGCTTAAAGAAGCCTTTCTCAAAAGGTGTGAAGAAGCTCAAGGTTCTCGGGAGCGCATGAAGAGCCTGGCTGACAAGTGTGTGCAAGGCTACAACGAGGCTGAGAAGCGCAAGGCCCTTGGGCATCCGGGCATTGGTCCCAGGATGGCTGCTAAGCAGAAGAAGAAGCCCACTGTGGCCGAACCCAATGCACCAAGGCAGGAAGCAGATCCCATTGTCTTCCCAACTAGCATGACTAGCTCGAAGCCAAAGGCCAGGTTAACCGCTTCAGAATTGAAGAAGACGAGGACTGCTGAGGCTGAAGCCAGAAAGAGGAAACATCCTGAAGCCTCTGCTACTGCTCCCTCCAAGAAGAAAAGGAAGACCAAGAAGGAACAGGCTGCTCCCATAGAGCCCTTGATTGTTGAACCCCATCTCCATGGTTCGCCCTGACGCTGAACCTCAAGAACGTCAACTGACTGCCCATGAGCCTGCTTTCATAGAGGCTCATGAAGCTGATGACTTTCCAGCAGCTGATCCCATCGCTGCTGAAGACATTGGTCACCATGACCATGTTGAAGATGATGCAGTTCTTCCTCAGCTCGAGCACCAACAGGCTTCGCAAAGGACCAAGGCCTCCAGTCTCTGAGTATAAAGCTAAAGCTGCTGAAGACATTCCGGCTGCATCAGCCGATGAAGAAGAAACCCCAAAAGCTGCTACTCCCCCGTCCCACCAAGAAGCTGTTCTCGAGGAGAACATGACTGTGACCGACCCTCCAGCTCGTCAAGTGGAGGCTGAGAATCTTGATGCTGCCACCACCAACACCAATGAAGCCACTGACGCTGTCATGGCTGAAGCTAATGTGGAGCCTTCACCAACCCAAGCACCAGAAGTCAGCAATGCCACTAATCCCACTGCTTCTGTTCCTGCGCCTGCTGCTGGTCCTCAGTTCGACTATCATGTTGAGCACAGGCCTCAGGTACAGAAGCCAATCCCAAGATTACCCAGGTTTCCAGGTCCTGCATCAGCACCCGGATCCTTCAATGTCAATGGCTTCAAAGCAGACAACACTTTCTTCAATAGCTCCAAGAACCCCTACTCAAGGGAAAGAATATCATCTGATCGGTTCTGGAGCTATCCGCAGCGAAGCTATTACTCCTGCATTCTATACAATCAAGGTCGCATCTTCCCACATAAGCGTCTTGACATTGAAGCAATAGCTAGTCTGCCCTGTCTGGAAGAAGCTCTGGATTGCTTCAAAGAGGTTGGATTTCTGCCGTTCGTCACCGACCAAGAGCACTGGAACAAAGAGTTGCTGCTCCAATTCTATGCCACTCTTCACATACGAGGCTACAACAGAGATCCGAAGACTTGGGTCCTTGAGTGGATGACTGGAAATGTTCATCACGAAGCCAAAGCCTTTGATATCATTGAGCTCACTGGTCTGCCCACTCCTAGAGATCTCTATGAACCTGGCTGTCAGCTTCACAGTGAAGCTATGGAGAGCATCTTTCAGAAGCCTGAACCGAACATGAGTCAGATGCTCAGCATGATGAAGCCTTTGCCTCCAGATGCTGCATATCCCAAGGAGTTCTTCGTTGAAGACCTTGAGTATCTGCCAAGGACTATTTATCACATCATAAGGCGAACTCTCTGGCCCATCAAAGGACATTCTCCACATGCC
>NC_053028.1:541215859-541226397 GCF_003073215.2 Triticum urartu
GAGGAACACTAGACTACATTTCCCCATAAGAAAGGCTGCCAAGGATAAACAACTAGATTGTCGGATCCCACTCATACCAAGCATTTCAATCATACACACAATATGCCCGATATGAGTACATACAACATGGCATCACAACAAAACTCTACAACTCAAGTACTTTATTTAAAGGCTCCAGAGAGCCATACATAACATGTTCATACAGATAGGGGTCACATGACCCGACACTCAGTCATACAATCATACAAGCACATGCGGAAGCAACTAGTCTGTGTACAGACACTAGAAAGAAAGAAGGCTTCTCGAAGCCTGTCTATCTACATAGGGCCCTCCATGGCCAGGATCACCACCTGGGTGGCTAGTCACTCGTCGACGTCAAGGTCTACGTAGAACCCATCGGAGGGGGCGGTGTTATCGTCTGAAAACAGTAGTTAAGCAAACATGAGTACAAGGGTACTCAGCAAGTCTTACAACAGAACCTACTATACATGCTTATTCTCAAGAAGGTGGTGGGGTTATTGCAGCAAGCCAGCTTTGACTCTTGGCTAAGCTATCCTACAGAACTCCACCAGTAAAAATAGTTTTCGCACACGAGTCCACTACTCACCAACACAATACTCCACCGAGGATCCTCCCTCGTCATCCTACGAGAGGGCCATCCTCGGTACTCACACTTATTTGAGTCTTTTAGTAGTATCCATTAACTTGTCTATGAACCGCATGGGCAACCAAGTAGTCCTTTACCGCGGACGCGGCTATTCGAATAGTTTTATACCCTGCAGGGGTGTACTTCGTCACACATGTTTCCACCACTTAGTGTCTGCACACGACATGTGCTCGGCAGACTTCAAGCGAAAACCGAAGTGGGTGTAGACCACGACCTGACTAACCTCACAAATCTCTAGTCCAGGTTTATGGCCTATTCAGGTTCCATCCGCAAGGAAATCCGGCCGGGGTGTCCTCAACGGCCCCAAACGATGTGTACAGGGTCCCGAGACACCAAACGGGAGCCCGGCATACCCGGCCACAGTGTATCTACCGCATCATAGCCCACCCCTAGGGTCAGCGCTACGCACGGCCGCCAACACATGTCCTACAAACACCAGAAACTAGTTGCAACTCCTGGACAAAGGGAGAGAGGGGTCAGTAAGTCGAGCGGGGTCATATTTCAGGGCCCAATGTGTGGTAGTAGCTGAATCTTAAATCACGCATACAGATCTCAGTTCTTATGGAGGGTCTCAATGAAACAACCCACCACGTACTCCTACATGGCCTCTCGTCAATACCTTTACCAAAACATGTCCAACACATTCCTCACATTACCGACATATCATGTCACTCTAGCCCATCACCCAGATGAACCAGACCTGACACAACTCTAAGCATAGCAGGCATAGCAAGGTAGGAATCACATATATGGCTCAAACAACTCCTACACATGCTAGTGGGTTTCATCTAGTTACTGTGGCAATGACAGGTCATGCAGAGGATAAGGGTTCAACTACCGAAACACACAGCAGTTTGAATCGCGTTGTCTTAATGCAGTAAACAAGAGCAGAAGCGAGAACATGGTTTTGTATCGGAATGATCAATGGGTTGCTTGCCTGTTGTAGTGGTAGTAGGGTACTGCCCTTCAGACGGATACTCGGGGTTATCCTTGGAGGCAGAACCTACCACGAAAGACACACCGAAACATAATCAACACATGGCAATATGCAACAATATGATGCATGCTATGACATGGCAATATGAAGGTGTCTTGGCCTAATGCAGGCTAAAACAGAAAGGGATGAACTCATTTGAGTCAAAGATTCAATTATTAGCTTATTAAACATGGCTTTATTAGTGCATTACCTCATTCTGCTTAAACAGCAAGGTTAACTTGTTTTCTCATGCATGAAACCATTACAGATGGATAGATTGAATTTTTCTGATCATTTTTCATATATAAATCTTTGCATTTGGAGCTATGGTTGATTTTCTATGATTTTAGAAGTTTTGATTATTTTCTGGAATTTCCTATTAAAGAATAAATCCAGAAATTGAATTAATGCGTCAGCACTGCGTCACTAGGACGTCAGCGGGTCAAAGGCGCCAGCCCAGGTCAAACCTGACTGGTGGGCCCCTTCTGTCAGTCTCTCAGCTAACTAACAGAGTTCGTTAGTGTTTAGTTAGCACTAAACTGGGTTAGTTAGGCTCTGGGCCCACATGTCAGTAAGAGAGGGGTAGTTAACGGCGTCATTAACCTCTAACAGAGTGATTAGCTCTAATTTAAACTAATCTAAATTAGTTAGAAGCCGGCCCCACACATCAGTGTCTCAGATGGAGTCAAACTGGGGTCAAACCCCTGGTCAGCGGGGCTAATCCCGCCGGCGAGGCCGAGACGGCGGAGAGCTTCGGATTTGGTCCTCCGGTGACCAAATCGCCGGTGGAGACGTGCTACGCGTAGCTGGGGAGCTGCCGCATCCAGTGGTGCAAGTGGTTGGACACGGGGACGCCGGAAACGACGCCGGCGAGCTCGATAGCGGCGGACGGAGTTCGGACGGGGTTGGGGTTCGACACTACGGTGCACGGGAGAAGGAGCTGGTGGTGGCTACAGCCTCCTGGTGCTGCGCTGAGCACAACGGTGAGCTTGGCTTCAAGCCACTATGGCTCTAGCCACGACGGCGCCATGGCCGGCGGCAGGGAGCTTTCGGGTGCGGTGGAAGTGGCGACTACAGAGGCCAAACAAGCACGGGAGCTAGGGGAAGAGGAAGAGGAGCTCATAACGGGGTCGGAGAGGGGGTCAGTGAGCTCGGGGAGGTCCTGGCGGCGCCGAATCGACCGGAGACGGCTCGGGTGCCCGAGGTTGAAGACGAGGGCGAAGACGGCGTTCGGCGGCGTTTGGAGTCGCGTGGGTCAGCGGAGAGGTCCAGGGCAACGAGGCGGAGCTATTGGGCTTGTCGGAGGGGCGAGGGGGTGGCTCTGGTGACGTCTACGGTGAACGGCGGTGAGGATCGCGCCCGGCCATCGCGGGAGAGGGTGAGGGAGACGAGGGGGAGAGTGAGGGAGGATGAGAGGCGAACGTGGGGGTCGGCGTGGCATCCCTGGACGTCTCCAGGGCGTCGGCAGAAGCAGGAGGTGGCCGGCGTGTGGCCGCGGGCGCCGGCCACGCGCTCCTCGTCCTCCTGGCGGGAGGAGGACGACGACTGGCAAGGCCAGTCGGCTGGGCCGAGCCAGGTGGGCTGGGCCAGCATAGGTAAGGCCCAGGTGGGCTTCCCTCTCTCTCTTTTTTTGATTTTTTTCTATTTTTCTATTTAACTGCAACTGTTGGGCTTTATTAAAAATACTAAAACGTTTCCAAAAATCCTGAAAATAATTGTGGGCTCTGTTTAGAATATTTCCAACATCAACATTTATTTCCAGAATTATTTGAGCATTTAAATTATTTTATAGCATTTAAATGCCCCAAATCAAATACTTATGATTTAATTCAATGACCTTCTATTGACCTAGAAAATTGTGCACCAATTTTGCCAAAGGTTCTAACCCAAGACAAAGAGAGTGAACTTTTTAGAAGGGCATTTCAGGTTCATTGAAAAATAATTTTAGTAAACCCTAGTTATTTCCAGGGGGGTTGGGGGTTCTATCTTCCCCATTTCAAAATTAAGAGGAATTTAAACATGATGCACACTCTAATGCTTGAACTAACTAGGGTGTGACAACTCACCCCCACTCAAAAGAATCTTGTCCCGAGATTTAGGATCCTCCGGAAAGAAGGTGGGGTACTCGAGTCGAAGACGATCCTTCCTTTCCCATGTGGATTCTTTCTCGGAATGGTGTGACCATTGAACCTTGATAAACTTGATATTATGACGTCGAGTGGTACACTCGACTTGATCAAGGATACGAACGGGATATTCCCGATAGGAGAGGTTATCTTGTAGATCAAGCGTTTCGTGGTCCACTCCACGGATGGGATCCGCGAAGCAATGCCTGAGTTGAGAAACGTGGAAGACATCGTGAACTCTGGAAAGATACAAAGGTAGTTCAATTGGTAAGCAACTTCTCCTCATTTGGCAAGAATGCGAAAGGGTCCAATGTAACGAGGAGCCAATTTGCCTTTGATACCAAAACGATGGGTTCCCTTTAACGGAGTAACCCGAAGGTAAGCCTTCTCGTCGAATTCATAAGTCATAGGCTTATTTTTACGATCATATTGACTCTTTTGACGAGATTGGGCTGTTTTCAATTTGTCACGAATAACACGAACCTGCTCTTCTGCTTCCTGAATCATATCCGGGCCAAAGAGTTGTCTTTCCCCGGTTTCTGACCAGTTAAGAGGCGTTCGACATTTTCGTCCATAGAGAACTTCGAAAGGAGCCTTGTCCAAGTTGGCTTGATAACTATTGTTATAAGCAAACTCCGCGAATGGAAGGCATTTCTCCCAACTCATTCCGAACGAGATAACAGAAGCTCGGAGCATATCTTCCAGAATTTGATTAACTCGTTCTACTTGACCACTTGATTGAGGATGGAAGGCGGTACTAAAAGAGAGACGAGTTCCCATAGCATTTTGGAAACTTTCCCAAAATCGAGAGGTGAAGAGACTCCCACGGTCTGAGTTAATTTCCAATGGGACACCATGAAGAGACACTATTCGGGAGATGTATAAATCGTCTAGCTGGCTAGCGGTGATACTCTCACGAACAGGTAGGAAATGGGCTACTTTGGAAAGTCGGTCGATCACGACGAAGATGGCATTATTCCCTCTCTTGGTTCTGGGAAACCCAGTGATGAAATCCATACTGATTTTATCCCATTTCCATTCAGGAATAGCCAAAGGTTGAAGGGTGCCAGCAGGCCGTTGATGCTCTGCTTTAACACGACGACAAACGTCGCAATTAGCAATGTATTGAGCGATTTCTCTCTTCATCCTAGTCCACCAAAACCTCTGGCGTAGGTCTTGATACATTTTAGTACTACCGGGATGAATGGTGAGAGGGTATTCATGAGCTTCCTTAAGGATCAACTGGCGTAGATGTTGTTTCTTGGGAACCACCAACCGGTTCTCGAAGAAGACAGCACCCCGCTTATCCATGGAAAAACATTTAGCAACTCCGCTAGCAATGTTTTCCCTAATCCGGGATATGCCCTTATCACGCTTCTGGGCAGCTATGATTTGATCCATAAGGGTAGGTTTCGCCACGAGGGTGGATAGGAATCCTCGAGGAACAATGTGAAGATTAAGCTTACGAAATTCATCATGGAGAAGTGGTTGACTTTGTTGTAACATCAGGTTGACAATAGGACTTACGGCTTAGCGCATCAGCCATGACATTGGCTTTGCCCGGGGTGTAAGTTATTCCTAAATCGTAATCCGAGATCAACTCAACCCAACGTCTTTTCCCGAGTTTCAAATCTGGTTGGGTGAAGATATATTTCAAACTTTGGTGATTGGTGAAGATCTTGCAACGATTACCGAGAAGGTAATGTCGCCAAGTTTTAAGTGCATGGACTACAGCTGCAAGCTCTAGATCATGTGTGGGATAATTTTCCTCATGTGGGTGTAATTGCCGTGAAGCATAGGCAATTACCTGACGATCTTGCATGAGTATGCAACCTAGTCCTTGTCGCGAGGCGTCGCAATAGATAATAAAGTCCTTGGAGAAGTCTGGTGGTACCAGTACGGGAGCAGATGTCAGGCGTCTTTTCAGTTCCTGAAAGCTGAACTCACATTGTGGAGTCCATTCAAACTTTTTATCTTTATTTTGGAGTTCAGTTAGAGGTTTAGCAACCTTGGAGAAATTCTCGACGAAACGGCGGCAATAGCTCGTTAAGCCAAGGAAGCTCCTAACTTGCTTAACCGTCTCAGGTGGAGTCCAATCAAGGACGGCTTGAACTCTCTCGGGATTGACAGCAATACCCTTACCAGAGATTACATGGCCTAGATAGGTCACTTCTGGCAACCAAAATTCACACTTGGAGAATTTGGCATAAAGGCGATGCTCTCGAAGTTTCATCAATACCAGCCTTACATGTTCGGCATGTTCCTCTTCATTCTTGGAGTAGATGAGTATGTCATCGAGGTATACTACGATGAATTTATCCAAGTACTCCATGAAGACCGAGTTCATTAACCGAGAGAAGGTAGCTGGGGCATTTGTTAAACCGAAGGACATGACAGTGTACTCATATTAGCCATAACGAGTAACAAAGGCCGTTTTGGGAATGTCCCCGTTCCTGATTTTGATTTGATGGTAGCCCAACCTCAAATCCATCTTGGAAAAGACTGAGGATCCAGTGAGCTAATCATACAGATCGTTGATCCTGGGAAGCGGGTATTTGTTCTTGATGGTGACCAAGTTGACAGGTCGGTAATCCACAACCATTCGATCCGTTCCATCCTTCTTCTTAACGAAGAGGACGGGGCAAGCCCAAGGAGAGGAACTAGGACGGATGAAACCCTTTTTCAAGGACTCATCTAGTTGGTTCTTAAGCTCGGCTAGTTCTAAGGGTGCCATCTTGTAGGGTCTTCTAGAAATTGGAACGGTTCCTGGAACAAGGTCTATCACAAACTCAACATCCGTGTCAGGTGGAACACCTGGCAGTTCTGGAAGGGGGTTGGCATTTAGGGAGTAAAGTTGGCGCTTGGCCACTCGGGTTAAGACATTGACTGTCTTGCCCGATGGGTGAGTAAGTTGAACGGTTCTAGTGGCACAATCGATCTTAGCATAATGAGCTGACATCCAGTCCATACCCAAGATGATGTTTATGTCCGAGGACTTGAGAGCTATTAAGGATGCAAGGAAGACAAGTCTATCGACAAGAATTTCGTTCCCATGGCTTACTCTAGAAGTTTGCCATCTAGAGCCAGGGGTTTGAATTTCCATGGTAGAGGGCATGTCACAGAATGTCGTGTTATGCAATCGAGCATAGTTCTCGGATATGAATGAATGAGATGCTCCAGTATCGAAAAGAACAGATGCCGGATGGCAGTTAACAAGGAGCGTACCAAGGACGACGTTAGGATCCTCATGAGCCTCCTCGGCTGAAACATAGTTGACATGGCCATGTGCAGTGGTGGCCGGCTTGGCGTAGAATGTTTTTCCCGCGGGCTTACCACGACCAACGGACTTTCCAGTTTGATTGGGGTTGTTGTTCTGGGGACACTCTCGACTATAGTGACCCGGCTCTCCACACTTAAAGCATGTCACCATATTGGGGCGTGGAACAGCGTTAGCAGCGGGGCCACCATAGGGCTTGGGCGGTGCAAATTGCTGGTTAGGACGAGGCGCCTCAAAGGATGGCCTCGGAATGAACCTGGGTGGCAGCGCCGTGCTTGGGATCCACACCCGGCGCTTCTGAGCTCCAGAGCCGGATGAAGAGCCAAAATCACGTGAGTGCTTGCGTGAAGCGTCATAATCAGTCTGGCCTGTCTCAGCACTGATGACTTTATTGACCAACTTCTGAAAAGAGGTGCACTCGTGCAGACGAAGATCGCGGCGAAGCTCAGGGCTAAGTCCCTTGCGGAACCTTGCCTGCTTCTTAGCGTCGGTAGATACCTCTTCAGGGGCATAACGTGCTAGATTCCCAAATTCACGACTATAAGCATCCACAGTCAGTCTTCCCTGGGTGAAGTTGCAGAACTCCTCCCTCTTGCGATCCATGAGACCTTCCGGAATGTGATGCTCATGGAAAGCCTCACTGAATTCAGCCCAAGTAGTAATTTGGCCGACCGGGCGCATAGTTTCAAAATTTTCCCACCAGAGGCTAGCAGGGCCTTCGAGATGGTAGGCAGCGTAAGTAACCTTGTCGGCTTCGGCTACGTTGGCAGAACGTAGCTTGTGGGTGATGCTGCGAAGCCAGTCATCCGCGTCGAGGGGCTCGACGGAATGGTTAAACTTTGGTGGATACAGCTTGATAAAGTCATTGATTGACACCAAGTCATTTCGCGGATGGCATGCAGTGTTCTGCTCAATCCGCTCTAGCAGGCGGTTAGTCTCATGCTTGTTTCTTTCCGCCTCCAGCATTACTTCGGCCAGAGAAGGCGGGTGAGGCAGATTTTCACCCCGGCTTCCCCCTGCTCCGAGGCAGCAGGGTTGCTGCGGGTGTTGACCATCCTAGGAGAAAACAAGACAACGGTTTAGATAAGGATGGCTCAAGCTTAGCAAGGAAGTGCAGAATGTAATGGATAACACGGAATGCAGAGATGTTCATCCGTATGTCATGGTAATATAAAACTGCCATATATATACCAACGGTCATACACATCATACATAGTTTAGTACAAGCCCAGGCTACAGTACAACTATGATGAAAGACGTTACATCTCATCAGAGGCATCCCAAGCTCCTATACATTATTTGTCTACACCTCCGGAATTGATTACACCCAAAGTCATATTCCACAAGTCACGCAGGATAGTGGAGATACAACTACTACAATACTAGTGGTACTACCACTAACTCAGACAGCTCCGTAGTAGTCCTCATAGAAGTCACCTCCATAGCCTGGAAGTTCAACGTGACCATCCGGGAACAGACGGTCCTGCGGAGCCTATGGACCATAGGGGCTAGGATGAGGTCTTGGACCAACAAAAGGTGGCCTGCGGGGACCACGGGGTGGGGTGATGCCTCCCACATCACGCCAATCCACCATGTCTGGCGAAGCAGATCTCACAGGATACAGATCCCTTGTATCCATACATCCAGCTTGCACCGCAGGTGCAAACCGAGTCAATGTAGCCCAATGATCAACACGGATATTGAAAAGCTCCAGCCTCAAGGCCCGATTCTCTCGGTCCTTATCTTCGAGCATCTCGGCAGTGGTATGAGTTAATGAGTCCTCCTGAGTGGAGTCAGCATAGATAGCCTGAAGATACCCTTGCGCTCCCGGAAGTGAAGCTGGCATGTAACGGAAGTCGGTGTTCCGAAGCAGGCCAGTCCGGACTCGCATGATGGTCATCATGGAATAGGCAGCATCCTGCACAGCCATCTCAATAGTAACCCCGAGTCCATAGGAACAGTGAAGGGGCTCGGTAGATCCAGGATAAGAAGGAAATATCCTGACGGTGCAGAAATATTGGCTTTGATTAAAGTCTCAGAATTGCTCTTCGACGGTGTATTCGGGATACCAACGGTAACCCGTCTCGATCATTACCCGAACTAACATAGCAGTATGACTGGGCACGTCGAGGCACCGGGTCAGGCGAACCACTTGGTTTTGAACACGGTTGGCCATCTGAAAGCACAACCACAATGCTAAGACATCAGAATTTCTAGGGAAAATTGGACAACATAACAGCTGTAAATGCTCAGAAAAGATTTGAGACATCCACAACAGTTCGCAATACCACTCAACAACATCATATCAAGGTTCTGATCCAATTAGCAACATACTAAAATAGTAGAAACTGAACTGGGGCTTGTAACAACAATCCTATAAGCTACTACGGATTAGTAACACGTGAACCTGATAGAAGAAGAGAGCCTAGTCCATAACCCACATTGAATGAGAAGAGAATGACACAGATCAGAGGCATAGGGTAAAGGAGTAAAAGAGCCTTACATTCCCTCCCACAATCAATTCCCCTACATATAACTAAAGCATTTCTAGACTCGACATCGACCAGCTTGGCTCAATGAACCTACAGGCAGTCCGGCTCTGATGCCAACGCTGTCAGGACCCCGATTCCAAGCCACATCGATCTAGCCGGTAACACCTCATATCACTTTGCGGCCTCACGCACGGTATCCCACGGGTGTTGCCTTACCATGGCCCGGGACCGTTTGCGCCTTTTGGCTCACGTATATGATAGTGCCGCTAGCATCCATATGACAGAGAACCCGGGCCGACATGGCTAGTCGTGAACCCAAAGCAGCACAGACCTATGGAGACAGGCATACATGAATCACATCAAGCATGTCGATCATCAGCGAGTGATTCCGGGCTGTAGCACTGGGCTACCAGGACTCGGGGGAACCCGGGCTGTAGCAGGCTAGGCAGGACTCCGGAAGTCACCGCGTGACATTTCCCCGAAGGGACAGACATAGGAACGAAGTGAAACACATGCCGGCCAGTCAAGTGTCCTGAACAGTAGTGCTGGGCTAGCAGGACTCCGGTGAACCGGGCTGTAGCGGACTACTATGGCTCGAGGAACACTAGACTACATTTCCCCATAAGAAAGGCTGCCAAGGATAAACAACTAGATTGTCGGATCCCACTCATACCAAGCATTTCAATCATACACACAATATGCCCGATATGAGTACATACAACATGGCATCACAACAAAACTCTACAACTCAAGTACTTTATTTAAAGGCTCCAGAGAGCCATACATAACATGTTCATACAGATAGGGGTCACATGACCCGACACTCAGTCATACAATCATACAAGCACATGCGGAAGCAACTAGTCTGTGTACAGACACTAGAAAGAAAGAAGGCTTCTCGAAGCCTGTCTATCTACATAGGGCCCTCCATGGCCAGGATCACCACCTGGGTGGCTAGTCACTCGTCGACGTCAAGGTCTACGTAGAACCCATCGGAGGG
>NC_053028.1:541227397-541240855 GCF_003073215.2 Triticum urartu
CCACCCCCTACAACCATAAACGGTTGGCTGCTCAGATTTCAGTGCACGGCTTTTGTCGTTTGAGAGCAACCCACCTCGAAGCCTTTAAGAGAGAATTCCTAGCGAGGAAAAATCCCTAACCACCCAGAGCCAGAGAACATGGGCATCACTTAAGTCTTCTTGTCTGTGTGATCTGAAGACTTATTACACTTGAGGACTGTGAATCCTCCAGACGGTTAGGCGTCACGTTCAGAGCATCCAAGAGACATTGTGGATTGCCAGTGAACGAAGTCTGTGAAGGTTTGGGAGTCTACCTTGAAGACTTACCAGAGTGATTGAGCGAGGACTAAGTGACCTTAGCTCAAGGAGAATACGGTGAGGACTTGGTGTCCTGAGCTGCGTGTTCAGGACTGGGTGTCCGGGACTGTGTGTCCTAAGGTTTAAATACCTAGCCGCTCCAACCAGACGTACAGTTGTCACAGCAACTGGAACTGGTCCAACATATCATTGTCTTCAACGAGTCACTGGTTTCATCTTCACTTCCTTTTACTTACTGTTACTCATTGTGAAGCCATTGCATGCTTGCTCTATCTTTTGTCTTCACAACGTAACTGTATAATTTCTTTGGCTTCATAACTTCTTCCTACCTGATCCTAATTACACTACAGCTATTGTCACTGTGCTTTCACTCTGTTGATACTTGACCATGGCTTGCCTAGTGTAATCTAACTTCCACCACATAGTAATAGGTATATCTTTACTGTTTGTCTTCATAACTTCCACGTTTTGAAGACTTTCATAAAAATCGCCTATTCACCCCCCCTCTAGTCGATATAACGCACTTTCAATTGGTATCAGAGCAAGGTGCTCCCTTGTTCTGTGTGATTCGGTTTAACCACCTGGAGTTTTAGCTATGTCGACTGCAGGGATAATCAAAGTCTCCGCTGCGTGCCCCGTCTTCGATGGAACTGAATATCCCTACTGGAAGAATAAGATGCGCATGCATCTTGAAGCCATTGACATCGACCTATGGTATGTCATCGAGAACGGCGTTCCCAAGGCTGGAGAAGGTGTCACTTCTGCTGATGTCAAGAAGTTCACTCAACTGGACTCTACTGCCAAGAATATCATCTGCGGTCATCTGACCAAAGGACAGTATGGCCGTGTGAGTGCCTTGAAGACATCCAAGCTGGTCTGGGACTGGCTCTCCAAGGTCAATGAAGGCATCTCAACCCAGAGAGATCAAAGAATCAGTGTCCTTTGCAATCTCTTCAACCGCTTCAAGCGAAATGACAATGAGAATGTCCAGCACACATTTGACAGACTCACTGACATCACAAATGAGCTTCAAGCCCTCGGCGCCATTGAGATTACCAAACATGAAGTCGTCAAAACGCTGCTGAGATCACTTGATAGTTCATTTGACATCCTAGCCCTGATGATTCAAGAACGTCCTGATTTCAAGACACTCGATCCATCTGACATACTTGAGAGGCTCAACACACATGAGTTTTAGCTTTCTGAGAAAAGAGATATCTACGGTCCAAACTATGGGCGAACTCGTGCCTTGAAGGCAAAAGCTGTTTCCTCATCTGAAGAAGAATCTGACAGCAGTTCTGATGATCCTGAAGACATTGGAAGGGAACTTGCAATGCTTGTGAAGAAGTTCCAAAAGTTCACCAAGAAGAAAGGCTTCATAAAGTCTTCACGATCAAGCTCAAGGAATGATGAAGCTTCTGCTCATGACTACAAGAAGAAAACATGCCACAAGTGCAAGAAAACTGGACACTTCATCTCTGAGTGTCCACAGTGGGACAATGAGAACAGAAGGAAGAAGAAGAGCAAGGAATATGACTCTGACGACAAGAAGAAGAAGAAATACTCAAAGTCTTCTTCCAAGTCTTCCTCAAAGTCTTCATCACACAAGAAGAGCTCATCTGGCAAGGCACGTGCGTTTGTTGGAAAGGAAATGGATTCTGAGGAGGAATCCGCTTCTGAGGAGGCAGAGGTGGAATCTGAGGAGGAGTCTGATTCTGGCATTGCAAGTCTGGCTACAGCATACATCGCCAAGTCCATCTTCAACACTGAAGACAATGACTTCATCACCGACACCGATGCAAATGACAAGGACGACTCCACTCCTACCTACTGCTTCATGGCACGCGGTGCCAAGGTAAACACACGCACTACTCGCTATCAAACATCCAGTGATGATGACTCTGATTGTGATTCAAAACCCAGTTACAAAACACTTGCTAAAATTGCAACTGAACAACAAAAGGCCATGGAACATATTCAAAAACTGTTAGACAGAAGCGATGATCTGTTGGGTGCTGAAATGACTCGATCTGAATCCTTAATTGAAGACATAAAAAATCTTCACGTTAAGTATCAGGAACTTGAAGATCGTCTTGATACTCTCTCAACAACTCATGAAAAGCTTTCCTATGATTATCTTCAAAGGAAGCAAGAACTTGAGAAATTGAGAGCGGCTCATGAAGATCTTCAAAAGGAAAATGAGTCACTTCGCGCTGAACAGATCAGTTCCGCTCAGGAAGGATTTGGACCACCATGTCTTAAATACATTGAGCGTGATAATGCTACTTTTGTTGCTGAATGTTCCACTGCTACTGCTGTTGCAATATCTTCAACTGTTGATGTGGTAACTAACCCCTCTGCTGAGGATACCACTGCTATTGCTGATGAGAATGCTAGGTTGAAGACATTGCTTGAAACAGGGATGTACAAAAGTCTTAAAGGACATCATACCTTATGTGATGTCCTCAAGAAGCAGATTCTGAACCGAAACCCTAGGAAAGAGGGTGTTGGGTTCGTAAGGAAAATAAATGCAGATGGCTCTTACTGGAAACCTGAGCAGTACCCCAAAACCAAGTGGGTTGCTGCAAAGGAACCTTCAGCAGATCCATCCAATTTATCTGGCTTCACTTGTGCTAACCCCATTTTCATTGATGAATCCTTTGATGCAAACTATATACTGTTTGAGAATCAGAATGGTGAAGTGTTTGCCAGGTACATTGGTACTAACTGCAGGAATGGACCGCCTATGAAGAAGATCTGGGTTCTGAAAAAGTGTCTGGAAAATCTTCCTGTGAATGTCTTCATGACACCTCACTTGAAGAAGACAAACCTCAGACCAAAGGCTTCATACGGTCCAAAGGCTTCATACAAACAGAGGACTCACCTGAGTCACACTAACACAAATGTTTTGCAGGGAAACCATACTCAGGCATATGAATATGAGAGCGGTTCATCAAACCGTCATGTTCATATGACCAAAAATTATTCTGCTTATTCTTATGAGTACTATTGTCCACCTGCAAGACTGTTTGCTAAGGCTTCAAAACCAAAATTCTCAGATGCTGCACTTAGACTTATTGCTTCTAAGCCACCCTTGAAGATGTGGGTGGTTAAGAAGGCTTAACTCTCTTTTGCAGGGAATGGTCTCCAACAGAAAACCAAAATCTTCTGACGCTATTGCTGGGGACCTTAAAAATCTTGTAGGGCACAAGATAAAATGCCCGAATGGCATCATTATGTACTTCATTCCTGAATCGCATGCTACTCTCCCTATAAGTCCTAATATGGATCTAAGTTTTCATAACCCACTGGTTCGTCAAATGTTTTTGCTTCACAATTCTCTTCGTGAAGCCTATCCCCCTAACTGCACAGTAGGGTACGACACCAGCGACTTCAAAGTCTTCAGAATGGATTATTGACAGTGGGTGTACAAATCACATGACTGGCAAAAGAAGCCTTCTTATGGACTCAACCTTACGTCCATCCGACAAAAGCCACATCACATTTGCTGACACTGGTAAAAGTAAGGTATTGGGTCTAGGTAGAGTTGCAATCTCAAAGGATCAACACATGGATAAAGTCATGCTTGTTGAATCCCTTGGCTTCAACTTAATGTCTGTCTCAATGCTTTGTGATTTGAACATGATCGTAATGTTTGGAAAATATCGTTGCCTTGTACTAATGGAATCTGACAAGTCTCTAGTGTTTGAAGGGTATCGAAAAGATGATCTGTACGTGGTAGATTTCTCAGCAGGACCACAACTTGCAGTATGTCTTCTTGCAAAAGCTTTAGAATGTTGGCTTTGGCATCGGAGGCTTGGGCATGCTGGCATGAGGAACCTCCACACCCTTGCGAAGAAGAAACATGTCATAGGCATCGAGGGCATCAAGTTCAAGAAAGATCACTTATGCGGTGCATGTGAAGCAAGGAAGATGACGAGGGCAAAACATCCCTCGAAGACAATCATGACCACTACTCGACCCTTCGAACTGCTTCACATGGATCTTTTTGGGCCCACTCACTACTCAAATTTTACTACTACTGCCTGCCTCTATGGCTTTGTCATTGTTGATGATTACTCTAGATATACTTGGGTGCACATAATCCTTTACAAGACTGAAGTGCAGGATGTCTTCAGACGCTTCGCCAATCGAGCTATGAACAATTTTGGCGCCAAGATAAAGCACATCAGAAGTGACAATGGCACTGAATTCAAGAACACTGGCCTTGATACATATCTTGATACCTTGGGCATCACACATGGATTCTCAGCTCCGTACACGCCACAGCAGAATGGCGTCGTCGAACGCAAGAACAGAACACTCATTGAGATGGCCAGAACGATGCTAGATGAATACAAGACTCCAAGAAAATTCTGGAGTGAAGCCATTGACACTGCATGCCATACAATCAATTGTGTTTATCTTCACAAGATTCTGAACAAGACATCTTATGAGCTCCTTACTGGCAAAAAGCCAAATGTCAGTTACTTCAGAGTATTTGGCGCAAGGTGCTGGATCAAGGACCCACATCACACCTCAAAATTTGCACCAAAAGCACATGAGGGTTTTATGCTTGGATATGGAAAGGATTCACACTCCTACAGAGTCTTCAATCTCTTTCATTACAAAGTGGTTGAAACAGTGGATGTGCGGTTCGATGAGACAAATGGTTCACAAAGAGAGCAATTGCCAAATGTACTAGATGAAGTTCCAGCTAGTGAATCAATCAAGCTTATGGGAATTGGAGAGATTATACCTTCTGAAGCTCATCCTGAAGAAGAACTTATCATCTCAGCACCTGATCAACATGAAGACTATGCTCAGCCTGAAGACATTCCTCCCAACAACAACACAGATCAGCAAGAGCAAAGTCTTCGCCCTGTACATCCTCGTGTTGCCAATGAAGTGCAGATTGACAGAATAATTGACAGCATCAATGCACCTAGTCCACTCACTCATTCAAGGGTAACTCAGCTAGCAAATTTCTGTGGGCACTTCGCATTCGTCTCAATATCAGAACCCAAGAAAGTAGAAGAAGCCTTCATGGAACCTGAATGGATTCAAGCTATGCAAGAAGAGCTTCAACAGTTTGAGCTGAATAATGTATGGGAACTGGTTAAGCGTCCTGATCCACGGAAGCACAATATAATAGGCACCAAATGGATATACCGCAACAAGCAAGATGAGCATGGTCAAGTTGTCAGAAACAAAGCTCGTCTCGTTGCTCAAGGATATACTCAAGTGGAAGGCATTGACTTCGATGAAACATTTGCTCCTGTGGCTAGGCTTGAAGCCATACGCATACTGCTAGGCTATGCAAATCATCATAATATTCTTCTATATCAAATGGATGTGAAGAGTGCCTTTCTCGATGGCAAGATTGAAGAAGAAGTGTATGTTGCACAACCGCCTGGCTTTGAAAATCCAAAACATCCTGACATGGTATAGAAGCTCAACAAGGCGTTGTATGGCCTCAAACAAGCCCCTAGGGCCTGGTATGACACACTCAAATACTTCCTGAAGAGCAAAGGCTTCATACCTGGTTCCTTAGATCCCACTCTTTTCACGAAGACATATGATGGTGAACTGTTTGTGTGCCAAATATATGTGGATGACATTATCTTCGGCTGCACCAATCAGAAGTACAGTGAAGAGTTTTGATATATGATGCAAGAGCAATATCAGATGTCCATGATGGGGGAGCTGAAGTTCTTCCTTGGTCTTCAAATACGACAACAACGCAATGGCATCTTCATATCTCAAGAGAAGTATCTCAAAGATTGCCTGAAGAAGTTCAGTATGCAAGACTGCAAAGGATTCACAACACCAATGCCAGCCAAACATCATCTGGGTCCTGACGACAATGGTAAAGAGTTCGATCAAAAGGTATACCACTCCATGATTGGTTCTTTACTTTATCTATGTGCATCTAGGCC
Source organism: Triticum urartu (assembly GCF_003073215.2). Lineage (NCBI taxonomy): Eukaryota > Viridiplantae > Streptophyta > Magnoliopsida > Poales > Poaceae > Triticum > Triticum urartu. The sequence goes on from NC_053028.1 coordinate 541,233,634, forward strand.
AGATATTATGCTTAGTGTTTGCATGTGTGCTCGATTTCAAGCGGCACCAAAGGAGTCGCATCACTTAGCTGTGAAGCGAATTCTTCGATATTTGGCTCACACCCAACTCTAGGATTATGGTATCCAAAGGGCTCAGAGTTTGATTTGGTTGGATTTTCGGATGCTGATTATGCTGGTGACAAAGTTGATCGCAAGTCTACATCAGGCACATGTCACTTTCTAGGACGATCACTTGTATGTTGGTCTTCAAAGAAGCAGAACTGTGTATCTCTCTCCACTGCTGAATCTGAATACATTGCAGCTGGATATTGCTGCGCTCAGCTTCTGTGGATGAAGCAAACACTCAAGGACTATGGCATTCATCTGAAGCAAGTGCCACTTTACTACGACAACGAAAGCGCCATCAAGATTGCCAACAACCCAGTTCAGCACTCGAAGACAAAGCATATTGAAATTCGTCATCACTTTCTCAGAGATCATGTTGTGAAGGAAGACATTGATATCATACACGTCAACATTGAAGAGCAATTGGCAGATATCTTCACCAAGCCCTTGGATGAGAAGAGGTTTTGCAAGTTACGGTGTGAGCTAAATATCCTGGAATCCTCAAATGTCCTGTGATCAGGCACACATCCTAACCCTTATACATATTGATGACTTAGATGTGCAACACACGAAGTGAAGTATATCTTCAATCAATGAAGACATACATTCTAAGTGTGAATACATTAATGTGGAATTTGACTTCGGAGCGCCACGATAATTGTGCCCGTGTCTGGGTCTAATACTTCCTATACGGTGGGTAACGCCACCACCAAACGTTCCATTTTGAAGTATTTCACTCATGGCGTTACCTTGCAATGTCTTCACATTTGATTTGGCTTCGAACTCAACATAGTTTCATGATTATCTTCACTATGTTGACTACAGATATATATATATATATGCTAGTGTTCTGTCCTCTACAGCATTCACTTATAGCTATGTCTTCATGTTGAATCTTTTTGAACTAAGTGAATGTGATCGGACCCCAAACTTCTCTATGCTTTCTATCTCAAACTCTATCTCTCTAAGTCATATGCATTCTATTGAAACTGTCGAATGTCTTCACTGCGTCCTTGTCAACAGAAGATATAGAGACAACCATAAAGTCCGTTTTCAATGCTCATTCCTCCACATAAAATCCGGAGAAGCAGGAACGACCGCCCGACAATCCAGGCATGCGTGGGACGTGGAACAAACCCCAAACTTCCGCAAACTGGCCACGCGTTCCTCAGATGCGAATCGCCAGGGGCACCTGTGTAATAGCACAGTGCCGCCTCTGTGCCTATAAATTCACACTTACCGCGGTCATTATCTCCTTCTTCCACCCTCGCACGAACCCTAGCGCCACCGCTAGCTCTCGACGACGCCGGCGACGAAGCGCTTCGCTGCAGCAACCTCTCCGACGCCGTCTTCACGCCGACCGCGGACATCGTCCTCTCCGCCGTCGCCGTAGGTGTCTTCCGTCGCCAAGTTAGGGCACGGAGGATTGAACTGCTCGGCATCACTTCCCACTCCGTCTAGCAGTTCCAAGTGTGGTAAATAAAACTTCTTTTTACAGCCCCTTTTGATCTCATGGTTCTGTCACTTTCTACCATAAGAAGTTTCTCTTCACACAAGTTAGATCTCTCAATCTGCATCTCATAACATGCCTAGTATATTCACTTGTACTTCATGAAGTAGTTAGATTCCTCACTTGTACTGATCTGTGGATTCGTACAAATCTGGAACCAACTTCTTATCTATGAGTGAATGTCTTCGCACGATGAGGTCAATGTCTTCTAAACTGATTTATCTTCAAAATCTTCTGAGAATGCATATGACCTCTTCCCCTTCCCTCGCACCTTAATGCTGTCACAGGTACATGTCTGTGGGAGAATCCTTTGGTTCTCATAGTCTGCATTCATTTGCAGAATTCCTACAGCATCACATAAATTCTCCTGAAGCCAGTTCCTGTTGGTCCAGCAAAAGAAAGCCTTTGAAGCCTTTGAAAGTTTTGAAGCCTTTCAAGTTAAAGTTTATGGCTTCAGAAGCAGCAGCAAGGAAGGGGGGCAGACAGCGATGTGGAGGAACATCCAAAGATCTGCCTGATGAACTGGCAGAAATGTATAAAACATATCCTGAAGAGAATTATGGGCAGCGCAAGACCCGAATCCAATGGATTTGACGCTATTGGGCAGAACAATGGTTCAAATACCGCTTCACAACCCAAGAGTATGCTGAGAAAAGTGTCATCAAGAGACCGTGGGGGACGTCCTTTACAAGAACCTCATACCCAGGACTAGAGATGAAGCCATTGCTCAAGGCTTCTACCCATGCATGGTCCGAGGACCACAGCCTGCTGAAGCACATCCGTCGTCACTACTCTGGTGTCGTGACGACAATCTGTTCAAGCGCAACTTCCAGTTTGCCCAACAATCAGCGAAGCAGAACAAGAAGAAATTTGGGTTAGACTTCAACCCTGGTCCCTCAGCACCAAGGGCAGATGGCACACGCGACGCAGAACCCAATATCATCGGTCCGTATGCCAACCTTGAGGGCCTCATCACCCGCATCTTAGTCCAAGGGACTGCCGTGAATGACCCTCCAGCTGACTCTGAGTCTGATGAAGCTCCTACTGTACCGAAGCCAAAGCAGTCGAAGAAGCCAAAAGCTTCAAAGCCGGCCCCTTCACCAAAAATCTCAAGGGCGAAGTCATTGGCAACTGCACCTCCTGAAGACAGTGTGTAGTCTGAAGATGTATCCCGCGTCTCCAAGTCCCAGAAGGCCAAGATGCCTCAGCCACACACCGGCAAAGAGCTCACAGCTGCTGCCATTCTGCGCAGCGAAGCCATTGATCTGTCAAGTGATGAAGATCTTGGAGATGACGCTCTCGAGAAGCTCATCAAGAGCAAAGAAGAAGCTGAAATCTTCAACAATTTGCCTCTCTTTGATGTCGCCATCATCCACAACTTCATCGACGAATGGTTTGCCACACCAAACATCAGCTTCGAAGATCTGCAGCTGCCCGTTGGCCTCAGCGTCGCCTTCCAAGGCGCTATTGCTTCAGAACTTGCAATTGCCCAGCGCATTGTTGAACTGAAGCAGAAAATTGATCATGAAAAGGCTCAGTTCAAGAAGAATATGGCCAAGCTCAGCGTGCAAGAAGTGAAGAGCTTCAAGACCATGTTGCATGAGCTAAAGGAAAATTTTTTGAAGAAGCATGCAGAAGCTCAGGGTTCACATGAGCGGATGAAGTCTATGGCTGAAAGATGTGTGCAAGCCTACAATGAGGCTGAGAAGCGCAAGGCACTTGGGCGTCCTGGCATCGACCCCAAGATGGCCGCGAAGAAGAAGAAGAAGAAGCCTGCTATGGCTGAACCAGAGGCACCAAGGCAAGTAGCAGTTCCAATTGTCTTCCCAACTGCAACGACTGGCTCGAAGCCAAAGAGCCGGTCAACAGCTTCAGAGCTCAAGAAGACCAGAACTGCTGAGGCTGAAGCTAGGAAGAGGAAAATCTCTGAAGCCTCTCCTACTGCCCCCAGCAAGAAGAAGCGAAAGATCAAGAAATCTCGGGCTGCTCCCACAGAGCCCTTGATAGTTGAACCTATTTCTATGGTTCACCCCAACACAGAACGACAACTGACAGTTCATGAGCCTGCTTCCACAGAGGCTCCTGAAGCTAAAGACATACCAGCAGCCGACCCCATTGCTGCTGAAGACATTGGTCATCAGGACAATGTATAAGATGATGCAGCCCTTCCTCAGTATGATCAAAGCAAACTCATCAGCATTGGTCGTCCTCTGACGCCAATCCCACAAGATGCATCATGGGCGGATCGCCCTCAAGAGGAAGAAGACAATGAGGCCCAGCCCACTCCAACACCACAGGCGTCGTCTGCATTCCGCAGGCTTCGCAAAGGTCCAAGGCCTCAAGTCTATGCTGAAGACATTCCGGCTGCATCAGCCGCAGAAGAAGCACCACAAGAGCCCACTCCTATGCTCCACCAAGAAGCAGTTCTCCAGGAGAACGTGCTTGTGACCGACCCTCCAGCTAGTCAAGCGGAGGCTAAAAATATTGAGGCTGCCACAACCAACACTGAAGCCAATGTGGAGCCCTCCCCACCAAAAGCTTCAGAAGACAACGAAGCTACTGATCCAGACACTTCTGTTCCTGAGTCTGCTGCAGGTCCTCAATTTGATTACCATGTTGAGCACAGGCCTCAGATCCAGAAGCCAATCCCTAGACTGCCAAGGTTCCCAGGTCCTGCATCAGCACCTGGCTCCTTCAACATCAATGGCTTCAGGGCAGATAATACTTTCTTCAATAGCTCCAAGAACCCCTATTCAAGGGAAAGGATTTCATCAGATAGGTTCTGGAGCTATCCTCAGCGCAGCTACTATTCATGCATCCTATACAACCAAGGTCGCATCTTCCCGCACAAGCGCCTTGATGTTGAAGCCATTGCTGGTCTGCCCTGTTTAGAGGAAGCCGTTGGATTGCTTCAAGCAAGTGGGTCTGCTGCAGTTTGTAACTGATGAAGAGCACTGGAATGAAGAGCTTCTGCTGCAATTCTATGCCACCCTCCACATCAAAGGATACAACAGAGATCCGAAGACTTAGGCCCTGGAGTGGATGACCGGCAATGTCCATCACGAAGCCAATGCATTTGATATCATTGAGCTCACCGGCCTGCCCACTCCTGGCGAACTCTTCGAGGAAGGCTGTCCACTACACACTGAAGCTCTTGCGAGCATATTCCAGAGGCCTGAACCGAATATGAGTCAGATGCTCTCCATGATGAAGCCATTGCCCCTCGATGCTCCTTATCCAACAGAGTTCTTCGTTGAAGACTTTGAGTACCTGCCCAGAACCATCTATCACATTATCCGGCGGACTCTCTGGCCTATCAAAGGGCACTCTCCAAATGCCAAGATCGAGGGTGCAATGAAGACTCTGATATTTTGTATCCTTCATGGCAAATGCTTCAACGCACAGGATTTCTTCATACGCCAACTAGCTGCATCAGGCTCAGATCTGTTTGGTTTAAAGTTCTATGCTCCTTGGGTAATGAGACTGATCAAGCTTCACTCTGCGATCTCATATCAGCCCTCAGCCCGCAACCATCGGATCTTCTTGCCAGATGTGGATACCTCTGCTGAAGCTATATATCCTGAGCCTGCCAAGCAACCTTTGAGTCTTCAGAATGCAGAACACCAGAGCTTCACTCAGAACGATGAAGGTGTTGAAGCCATCTCCAGGGTGTATCCTTTGGCTGGCACTACACGTGTGCCACACCCTGCTTTAACTGAAGCCACTGACAGTGCAACAGCTTCAAGACCCAGGAAGCGCGCTCGTGTTCTCAATGACCGAGAGCTTCTTGTGGCCCTTCATCAAAAACAAGATAGGCATCATGACTGGCTAAAGCGTCAGATGAAAAGCCTCTTGGTGGATGTCAATCGTCTTCGAAATCTGGCCACCAAGAATGCTTTCGTTACCCATGAAACCTGTCGTCGTACATGGAAAGGGCTATTAATGATGTGTACTGAAGCTGAACTTGAAGAGGATGGCTTCACTGAGCGATTCAAGTTTGACACCACACCTCCTAGAAGGGCTGTGATGCGAAGCACACCATCACTTGAAGACTCTGAGTTTTCTTCATCTGCTGCCACAGTCACTGCCAGAATCATCGATGAAGAAGACGATGCTACCTCACCGCCACCTGCTTCAGCACCTCCAAGCTCTTCTGCACCGCCAAACACCTCCAACGACCCTGCTGCTCCTGGGAACGAGTAGACACTCTATGTCTTCAAACCTTTTTGGTCCTTACTGACAAAAGGGGGAGAAGCATATGGGTTGATAGTCTTCAAGCGGGTTCATATGGGCGGGTGCCTTATATTTTGCTTCGTGCTTACAACTCTCGTTTTTTTGCTACATTTGGTTCTTATGAGTTGTAACACTTAAACCAGATGGCCGTCTGCTAGTTGTTTGCCACCCTGTTTTTGCGAAGATAAATTCCGCACTTATCTCATTCTGCAGACGTCCATTTTCCATTATGCATGTCATTATCTTCATATACTTTCACATGCATAGTGGATTGTCATCATAAGCTCAAGTGAATCTCCACAAGTACAACCTGCCATGTGCATTTGCATTCCAAAAGCAAATTAACTTATATGCACATCTTCAGGGGGAGCCCTTGCAACTTATGAAGACAATTCCTTATCCTTTACAATTTCACAGACTATATTCCCCGTTGAAAACTTCAACTAGTTTGTCATCAATCACCAAAAAGGGGGAGATTGTAAGTGCATCTAGTGCCACCCCTAGTTGGTTTTGGAGTATTGACGACAAACCTAGTTGAGGGACTAATGTGTTTGTGAGAATTGCAGGATAACACAGGTAGAAGTCCCTCATTGATTCGGTTTTACTACCAGAGATGACCCCTAAAAATGTATGAAGACATTGAAGTCAAAGGTGGTATATGAAGATATTCACATTGAAGGCTATGACAAAAGAAGACACGTTATGAAGCCTATGGAGCTCGAAGACTTAGATCTTTCGTAGTTCTTTTTATTTTGTGTTGAGTCATAGGAACCACTGTACTGTTAAGTGGGGTCCAGGAGAACCAGTCAGAATGACTGAAGTGATGCCTAAACCTAAAACCTATGTCTTCGAGTGAAGACAATGAGAGTGAATCTTGTCCAGAGCCGGACAAGTCAGCTTTGCTTGTAGCCCAAGTAAAGTTGCCATGAGAGTTTGAAATCTGACCGTTGAGACACGTGTCAGTTCCTTAGTGACCCAGGGTCATTTCGGACAAATCAGGTCGGGTTGCCAAGTGGCTATAAATAGCCCACCCCCTACAACCATCAATCGTTGGCTCCTCAGATTTCAGTGCACGGCTTTTGTCGTTTGAGAGCAACCCACCTCGAAGCCTTTGAGAGAAAATTCCTAGTGAGGAGAAAGCCCTAACCACCCAGAGCCAGAGTAAATTGGGCATCACTTAAGTCTTCTTGTCTGTGTGATCTGAAGACTTATTACACTTGAGGACTGTGCATCCCCAGACGGTTAGGCGTCGCGTTCAGAGCATCCAAGAGACATTGTGGATTGCCAGTGAACGAAGTCTGTGAAGGTTTGGGAGTCTACCTTGAAGACTTACCAGAGTGATTGAGCGAGGACTAAGTGACCTTAGCTCAAGGA
>NC_053028.1:541241855-541267616 GCF_003073215.2 Triticum urartu
AAAACGGCCCAATGTATTAATGGCCACAAACGGGCCGACTGTAACCACGGGCTGAATTTGGCCCACAAGCAGAAAATGACAGTAACGGCCGTAAGTAACCGAATGCTGGAAATGAGCCCAAGAATAAATGGGCCCTGAGAAGGCCGAAAGATATGGGCTGGAAATGCCCAACGGAATAATGGGCCGTTAATGGGTATAAAGTGATACACTGTTCATTACGGGCCAGTTTTACACGGGCCGTTAAGGGGCCGAGGGTTACTAAGGGCCTCATATGGGCCGAAAGACGTCATGGGCCATACATGGGCCGGAAGTTAAAATGGGCTGGAATTATATTGGACGGCCCAGATGACGCTACTGGGCCTAATTCAGGATAGGCCGTAAACGGGCCCTGGGATAGCGGGTGTAAATGGGCTATATGCGAACAGGCCGTTAACAGGCTTGCCGTGGGCCGGCCCGCCACCTTTTGACCAAGTCAAACGGCCTTTTCACAGGAATGGGCCTCTATTGGGCTGCCACATGTGTCGACGTATCATAGGCGCTTTGGGTCCAATGAGTGGATGACATCTGTCCCAACGGTGAGCCGACACGTGTTTCCTCCAGCCAATGATGATTTTACACGTGGAAAATCCCCATTGGTCGGGGCTGTTAATGGGTTATCAGGATCCAAAACCCGACCCGATAGCTTAACGGCGTTTCCGTTATGGATGCCACGTGTCAGTCACCCTTGACGAAAGCACTTCTGTGATGCGCGATTTATCGTCATGGAAGTGGACACTTCCGTGATGATAATTTTGGTAATGTCATGGAACACTTCTACGACAGCACAGGTATGACTATCTTGATTCTGTCATAAATTTGTCATGGATGTACATGCATGACAGAAAACATGACCTACTGTGACAAACATGTATCATCACGAGAAGTGTATTTTTTTGTAGTGAGGTATGTCATGTTATAAAAAAGTTGTCACAATTGGATTCGTGAAATATTATATTCTCTCTACGGTTGTGTGTGTGTGAGTTACAGGTCCGGACGACATCGGTACATCCGAAGACTGTTTGGAGTTCGGAAGGAGGAACCCGCCTTGCAATGCCAAGACAGATCTACGCGTCGGATACCTTGTCATTGAAGCCAGGTTCAGGGGCTACTGAGGGAGTCCTGGACTAAGGGGTCCTCGGGCCCGCCTGTTAGCCATGGGCCGGACTGATGGGCTGTGAAGATACGAAGACCGAAGACTGTACCCGTGTCCGGATGGGACTCTCCTTGGCGTGGAAGGCAAGCTTGGCGACCGATATGTAGATTCCTTTCTTTGTAAACCTTGTGTAACCCTAGATCCTCCCCGGTGTCTATATAAACCGGAGGACTTAGTCCGGATAGGGGATATCAATACCTTAGTCATACAGGCTAGACTTCTAGGTTTAGCCATTACGATCTCGTGGTAGATCAACTCTTGTAATACTCGTATTCATCAATATCAATCAAGCAGGACATAGGGTATTACCTCCATCAAGAGGGCCCGAACCTGGGTAAACTTCGTGTCCCTGTCTCCTGTTACCATCAACCTTAGACGCACAGTTCGGGACCCCCTACCCGAGATCCGCCGGTTTTGACACACATCTCACCCTCTCAATTCCAATTAGAGATATATCCTCATACACTACTAGGGAAAAGGCTAGCAGCAGCGCGGGTTTTAGACCTATCAGTAGCGCGGGGTGGTGCGCTACTGATAAGGCGCTACAGCTAACGAATAGCAGTAGCGTGCCTCCACCCACGCTACGGCTAAATCGACTTAGTAGCAGCGAGTTCCAGGAGGAGCGCTGCTGGTAATTAGTAGTAGCGCTTCTCTCTGCCCGCGCTGCTACTATTATTTCGTATTTTATTTCTTTTTTATTTCATGTTGTATTCGTACACCTTTACACAAATTTTCATACAACAGGAATTTACAAATTGTTTTTACATCATAATGAGTTATTACATCACGGGGTGAAAGAACCGTGTGGACTAGTTTCAAGTGGACGGACATCCACTTGAAACTAATCCGCGGTTCTTTCACCCAATGATATAATAAATATCATCCATCATCATATCATTAACAACTTATCATCATCATCATCATATCATTGGTCACTAGTCGTAATCACAAGTACTCCTGACATCTTCAACTCTAACACATTGTATCACATAATAAACATATTGTACCTCATAGGACCTACTACATTCTCTTAGGACCTACTATATTCTCTAAGGTAAAATAGCAAAAAACAAGATAGCCCCTCGCTCTCCATTATGGAGAATGCAGATTATCCTGTCTCCAATTCTTGCCTTTCGCTTAATGTTGCTTCCAAGAACCTCCTTACGAATGTCCAAACATTTTTTCCACTCTTTGATTAGCATGTGTTCACCGGTTTCAGAAATTCGATATGCACAGGTGAGATCCGTAGGATGACCTGGCTGTAGGTTCAGAACTTCAAGGCGACCATTGTAATACATCAGATGAGGCACACAATCCATCGGGATTTTCTGTTGAAAAACATAGTAATAACTTCGTAGTTAGCAATGATGTACTAGTTTTAGAAGTATGCAAAAGATGCACGGATGTCGTAATAGTAAAATATCTTACCAGGGTATCTCCATAGAAGTTATCGTGGTTCAACACGTGCACTAGTGGCACGTATTCACCATAATTTGGAGGAGTTCGATAATAGGTATTGTAATTCTCAAAAAAAGTACAATAAGCAATCAGATGATTTTTCTCCTTATAAGTTAATTCGGAGCCATCAGTGTAGTGGGTTTTGTCTACCATCTTCTGCACATTCTTTGAAGATTCAAAATAAGCTGTCAATGGAAATAAGCTGTCAACTATTTTGAAATAAACAATATAAATTAGTTAATAACTATGTTTGAGAAACTCACATTGCGGTAGAATCGGAAGCGTATCAATCAAGGACCCAAATGTCCATATTGTCTTGCTCGATGTCAGGATTACCAAGATCCATGGTGACAATCATACCCTCATAAAAACCATACATTTTGCAAAGTGCTTCCCAATTTTGGCAACCAAAATGGGTTACGCTCTGAGAATTATACAGATTTACTTCAAAATCGATATCATGATGGGTCCTTAGGTGTATTTTCTTTGTTTGAAAATTTTCATGGTCTTCAAAACCCATCCTCTCCAAGACATAGCGTCTTGCATGGCATGGGATAAGCTAGTCGAATTGTAAAAGATGAAAATTAGACGTTGAAATAGTTGAAGTCATGCTTAATTACGAAAAAAACACTTGTCGTTGTTGCGTACCGTTTCAACATCGAAGGTCTCCTCGAGCTTAATGCTGAAGCGCCGATCTTCGTCCAGCTCAACGAACCTGTCGCACATACCTCGATCGTCGTGGCACCAGCTGCACTCCCCCGGGAGACTGTCGTCGTCCGAGTACGACATTTCCTACGTTCATAATTCAAAGATTAAACTTGTACAATTAAATATATGTACTAAAAAACCTAAATTAGATCATTATTTTTCAGAAAAATCCAGGCCACTCGATATTTCCACATATTCTAGCACAAGTCATGCCAGAATTCACGGAAAAATCCGGCATGACCTTTGCTAAAAAAGGACATATCGAGCGCCTGAAATTTGCCGGAACGGAAATTAATCAACACTCCGGCAAAACATAGGCCACTCGGAGGTGTAACCAAAACATGAAATAATTGCTTAAACTAAAAAATAACACCAAATATGGCATGTTCAACTAGTTCTATTAATTCAACTAGTTCTATTAATTCAACTAGTTCTTACTAAATATAAACTTAGTATAAAAAGAAAAAAACTAGTTCTTTCTAAAAATGAAGTAGTTCAACTAGTTATTAATTTACTTACTATACTAGTTCAACTAAAACTTAACTAGTTCAACTAAAACTAAACTAGTTCTATTAATTCAACTAGTTCTTACTAAATATAAACTTACTATAAATAGAAAGAAACTAGCACATCTACTACTACTAATTAACATCTAACTACTACATCTACTACTAATTAACATGTACTACTGCTAATTATACAACTAGTTTACCATCACTACTAGTAATTAATATCCACTACTTCTAAAAATCATTATCTATGAACCCTAAATTAACATCTACTACTACTAAAATCATCTACTAACTAAGCAAAGAGAGAGGGGGTTGGGGAGGGGTGGGGGGCTTACAGAGGGAGAGACGGTGGCGGGGAGGTGCTCGGCGACGGAGGGGCGGCGAGGGCGGGCTCGGGATCGGGAGGCGGCGGTCCTGGGCGGCGGGCTCGGTCGAGGGCGGTCGAGCGAGTGTGGTCGAGAGCGGCGGCGGTGAGGTTGAGGGCGGGCGGCGGCGGCGTGAGGGCGCAGGCGCGCTCGGGCTCGGGCGGCGGCGACAGGGAGTAGGGGAACAGGCCGGTGAAGAGACTTAGCGAAATTTTGATGCGGGGGGTGGTTAACTCGAACTAGCAGTAGCGCACGTACAGAAAACGCGCTATAGCTAACTTATCTACAGCGCGTTTTGGGAAAAACCGCTACTGCTAATGGAAGCAGTTATTTCTTTTGTTTAGTAAAAACATCAAAAATATACATTGGTCATCATTGATCTTTTTGTGTATAATCTAAATAGTCAACATGAATCCTCACTGTACCTGTATAGGTACAGGCGAGGATTCATATTGCAACCACAAATCATACACATATAGTTCAATGAAGACCAAGTGCTCGAGATAGGTTGAGAAGCAACATATTTAAGGTGGTAAACACCTTGTTCGCTTAGCAGTATGGGACTAAACTTAATTAGTTGCGGTCATACTTACCAGCAGCGAGTTTTGAGCAAAACCGCTGCTACTAAGTTCTTTAGCAGTAGCGCGTCCACGGGAAGGGCGCTACTACTATATCTAGCCTGGAGGCAACACCGTGGCAATTATAGTAGTAGCGCTCTTTTCACCTAGAGCGCTACTGCTACTCAGTCATTAGCAGCGCTCTTTTCTAAAGCTCGTTGCTGCTAATTAGCAGTAGCGTCTGTTTTTAGACCGCGCTGCTGCTAAGATTCTGTGTATAAGGTTTTCCCTAGTAGTGCTGTCAGTGAGGTTGGATGAATTCATCATGTAATCGAGTTAGTTTTGTTAGGGCTTGATCCCTAGTATCCACTATGTTCTAAGATTGATGTTGCTATGACTTTGCTATGCTTAATGCTTGTCACTTTGGCCCCGGGTGCCATGAACTAGATATGAACCGTTTATGTTATCACATTATATCCATGTTTTAGATCTCGATCTTGCAAGTTATAGTCACCTACTACGTGTTATGATCCGGCAACCCCGGAGTGACAACAACCGGGCCCACTCCCGGTGATGACCGTAGTTTGAGGAGTTCATGTATTCACTATGTGTTAATGCTTTGTTCCGGTTCTCTATTAAAAGGAGGCCTTAATATCCCTTAGTTTCCAATATGGACCCCGCTGCCACGGGAGGGTAGGACAAAAGATGTCATGCAAGTTCTTTCCAAAAGCACGTATGACTATTTACGGAATACATGCCTACATTATATCGATGAACTGAGCTAGTCGTATCGCCCTAGGTTATAACTGTCTCATGATGAATATCATCCAACAAGTCACCGATCCAATGCCTACGAATTTATCCTTATTGTTTTGCTATTAATACTGCTATCATCACTATTACACTTGCTACAAATTACTGCTATCACTGTTACTGTTACGTTGCTGCTGTCACTATTATCAAAACTATCAAACTACTTTGCTACTGATCACTTTGCTGTAGATAATTAATCTCCAGGTGTGGTTGAATTGACAACTCAGCTGCTAATACCTTCAAATATTCTTTGGCTCCCCTTGTGTCGAATCTATAAATTTGGGTTGAATACTCTACCCTCGAAAACTGTTGCGATCCCCTATACTTGTGGGTTATCAAGACCTTTTTCGGTTGCTGCCGGGAGCATAGCTATATTTGTTGAGTCACTTGGGATTATTATCATATTATCACTATGAAGAATCTGAAGGATGCTAAGACTAAGATTCCCTCAAAGACGAGGGGAGGTAAGGAACTGCCATCCAGTTCTGCTTTAGATTCACCTTCTGTTATTAAGTAAACTTGCAACACCACCACATGCTATTAATTCTGATATGTCGCAAGTTATTGATGATGCTACTTCTACTATGGATAATTGCTTATGATGATGCTAGTACCTTGCTTGATAATGATGATGTGCCACTTGGTGAATTTCTTGATAAACAAATTGCTAGAGTTATACAACATGATGTTGTTGAATCTGATGATGAGCTTGAAACTGAATCTCCTGAAACACCTACTAGAACTAGCCTTCCTAGATATGAATTGCCTAAGGTACCGGAAGGTTATGTTATGAGTGAAGAAACAACTAGAGATATTCTTGCTTGCAATGATAGAGATGATCTAGAGAAATTACTACACAAGTATAAAGAAAAATCTCTGAATGCTAGAATGAAATGTGATCCTAAGTTTGCAACTTCACCTATCTTTATTGATGATAAGGATTATGAATTCTCTGTCGACCCAGAGTTAATTACTTTGGTTGAATCTGATCCTTTCCATGGTTATGAAACTGAAACTGTTGTGGCACATCTTACTAAGTTGAATGACATAGCCACCCTTTTTACTCATGATGAGAAAACTCGCTATTACTTATTCTCAAATTATTTCCTTTCTCATTAAAGGGTGATGCTAAAGCTTGGTACAATACTCTTGCTCCTGTTGTGTGCGTAGTCCCCAGGATATGATTTATTACTTCTCTGAAAAATATTTTCCTGCTCATAAGAAACAAGCTGCCTTACAGGAAATATTTAACTTTGTGCAAACTAAAAGAGAGTCTCCCACAAGCTTGGGGGAGGCTTTGCCAGTTACTTAATGCTTTGCCTGATCATCCTCTTAAGAAAAATGAAATACTTGATATCTTCTATAATGGACTAACCGATGCTTCTAGGGACTTCCTAGATAGTTGTGCTAGTTGTGTTTTCAGGGAACGAACTATTGACAAGCTGAAGAATTATTGAATAATATATTGAAAAATTATGATGATTGGACTATTCCTGAACCACCTAAACCCACTCCGAAGAAGAGGGGTATCTTATATCTCAGTCCTAAGATATGCAAGAGGCAAAGAAATCTATGAAGGAAAAAGGTATTAAAGCTGAGGATGTTAAATTTACCTCCTATTGAAGAAATACATGGGCTTAATACACCACCACCTAAGGTGGTAGAGGTAAATTCTCTAATGAAATTCAATAATGATAATGAAATCCTCACAATATGCACCCTAGCCAATGCCTTTATGAGTTTGAAAACTACATTAGAAAACAAGATCACTTCAATGCAAATGTTATGAAACAATTGAATATAATTCTGATATGATTGCTCGCTTGAGTGACTTGTTATTTAGAATTTCAAATGATGTTAGAGGTGTTGGAAAACATGCTTCTATGGTTCAAACTCAACTAACAAGTTGCTAAATCTCAAAGAGAATTACTTGATGAAATGAATCATAATATGCATGACTTTGCTGTTAGAGTTGCAACTAGAGGAGGTAAAATGACTCAGGAACCACTTTATCCTGAGGGACACCCTAAAAGAATTGAACAAGATTCACAAAGAGCAACACTAGTGCACCTAGTCTTCTAAAAAAAAAAGAAAAATGATAGGACTTTGCATGCTCCTAGTGAACCTGAAATAGAAAACCTCCTGACAATGATAATGAAGTTTCTATCTCTGATGCTGAAACTCAGTCTGGTAATGAACATTCACCTAGTGATAATGAAAAAGATAATGGTGATGTTCATGAAGACTCTCAACCAATAATAAAGAACCAACAATGATGTTGAGATAGAACCACCTGTTGATCTTGATAACCCACAACCTAAGAATAAAAAATATGACAAAAGAGACTTTGTGCTAGAAAACACGGTAAAGAAAGAGAACCGTGGGTTCAAAAACCTATGCCTTTCCACCTAAGTCAACTAAAAAGAATGATGAAGAATTTGAACGCTTTGCTGAAATGCTGAGAAGTCTTTTTGCGTACTCGCTTGACTGATATCTTGAAAATGCCTCCTTATGCAAAGTATATGAAAGACATTATCACAAATAAGAGAAAAATACCGGAAGCTGAAATCTCCACTATGCTTGCTAATTAATACTTTTAAAGATGGAGTACCTAAAAAACTTGGAGATCTGGGAATACCAACTATACCTTGCTCTATCAAAAAGAATTATGTGAAAACTGCTTTGTGTGATTTAGGAGCTGGTGTTAGTGTTATGCCTTTCTCTTTATATAAAATTGATTTGAATAAACTCACACCTACTGAAATATCTTTGCAAATGGCTGACAAATCAACTGCCATACCTATCGGTATCTGTGAGGATGTGCCCGTTGTTGTTGCTAATGTTACTATTTTGACTGACTTTGTTATACTTAGATGCCCGAGGACGACAACATGTCGATTATCCTTGGGTAGACCCTTCTTGAATACTGCAGGCTGTTATTGATTGCAATAAAAGCAAGGTCACTTTTCATATCAATGGTAATGAGCATACGGTGCACTTTCGAAGAAACAATTCCAAGTGAATGGTATTAATGTTATTGAAAAATCTCCGACAATCACTATTGGAAGTTTTCAAATACCTCTACCTACTGTCAAAAAGAAATATGAAATGCTTATTGTTGGGGAAATGCATATCCCCATTGAGGTAACTTAGTGATTTACGAAAGTTCTTCGGTTTCATGCTAATCGAAAGTGGTTGTTAATAAGACTTGATCAACCTTATTAATGGATCATTTTTGAACGGTATGAAGTTGATGAATTTAGTAAGCACTACTTTCTGTCCCTACTTTTTATTTCTGTTTTTATTAGTTAAATAAAATAAAATGCCATGTTTTGTCTGTTTTCTGAATTTCCCGTGCAATAAAAAATGACCCAAAAATAAAAGTTCTCAGAATGCCCTAATTTAATACGATTTTGAATATGAATTTTTTGCAAATAACATCAGAGGGAGGTGCACCAGGTGGGCACAACCCACCCGCCCTGGTGGGTTGTGGTCCCCACGTGGCCCCCTCACTTATCCTCTTCATCCCACATCATCACTTACCTCCAGAAAAATCTCCATTGCTCTCTCTCCCGTGTTCTTGAGCTCAAACCCATGCGGATTTCGATCTCTTTGCTCGAAGCTCCGTTTCCGAAACTGTTTCGGGGGATTGTTGCTTGGTATGTGACTCCACCGTTTGTCCAATTAGTTTTTGTTTTAGTGGTTTATATTTTGAATAATTAGCTACTCTTGGTGCTTGTAGATGTGCTTGCATGTTGAATTCTTAGTGTTCTAAGTAGTTTGAATGCTTGCTATGGCCTCTATGTATCCCTATGAGTAGTTGCTATCAATCTTATAAAGTTTTGTTGACAAATTTTTGTCACCCCAAAATTTTTATTTAGAAAATTGTACGCGGACATGATGAACCTATTTGGAAGGAGTTCTTCGAGGAGACAATCCTCGGGGCATCTTCTAGTGACAGTTCGCTCACGTCTTATGTTGAACCAAGTGAAAGTTCCACTGCGAGATGCCGCCACCAAACATGCTTATGGCCTTGCGATGAATATATGCGATGCGGCATTAAGGAGGAATTTGAGCAATATGTTCACAATGCCGTCTCGGTCCCTACCTCAGATAAGTGTGAACAACACCAACTTCTCACTGAATCATTTGTCAAAGGATTTAAATATTTTCCACGTGAGTCTAGGGTGTCGTTTATGCTTTATGATAATCCATTTACTATTCCACTAGAAATTTTGCTTACCATTGCAAACTTCCATTTTGGGGTTCGCTTGATGAGCCAGCAAAGGCTGAGTTGAGTCTTTCTTGACTAGCCTTTGTTACGGTGAAAATAGGGGAGTGAGACAAGGAAGAATAAAGAGCATTCACTTTTCCGCAATTCAGTATTTTGCATTATTTAACGGAAATGCATAGTAGGCAAGCAAGACTGTAGCATACTTTGTGCGCCAGACTTGAGCCTCATTCACACCGCTCTCACTGGTGAAAGGAATTATAACCTTGGAGCGATTGTACACGTAGACTTCAGCATAATGCTAACAGTGGCTGGTTCTATGGTGGAATTTATGCCACACGTTTAGCACGAGGCTGGGTGTTTCACCTTTGCCCTTTGATCCTATCCTACCCACGATATTTAGATTTTGACATGCCTTAAAAGAGCATAAGATTCTCAAGGGAAAGGTTGATAACTTCACTTATAATTTGTTGTTTAACCAAACATGTTGTGGACACATATTTGCTTGCGCCTGCTCTTTTGATATAACAGCAAGGAAGATATTTTGTTCTTGAGACGAGGCCCGAGCTCACAACGCAGCAGTGTGGCGGCACGGCGTGCTGAGGCATCCGCACGAGAGCCTCTATGAGCTACCACGCCGACTACTACCCTCCAGGCTACTGATGATTACCAACTTAGGCCAAAGCCTAAGCTTGGGGGAGTATCGTGTTTCTCACCGACATTATATTCATGTTCACATATCACTCTATCTTTTCGTCACAATGGATTTCTGACATCCGGTGTTCTAGTAATTTCAAAAAATTTACGCACACGCAAGATCATGTGATGCATAGCAACGAGGGGGAGAGTGTTGTCTACGTACCCAACGCAGACCGACTGCGGAAGCGATGACACGACGTAGAGGAAGTAGTCGTACGTCTTCACGATCCAACCGATCAAGCACCGAAACTACGGCACCTCCGAGTTCGAGCACACGTTCAGCTCGATGACGATCCCCGGACTCCGATCCAGCAAAGTGTCGGGGAAGAGTTCCGTCAGCACGACGGCGTGGTGACGATCTTGATGTACTACAGCAGCAGGGCTTCGCCTAAACTCCGCTACAGTATTATCGAGGAATATGGTGGCAGGGGGCACCGCACACGGCTAAGGAATAGATCACGTGGATCAACTTGTGTGTCTAGAGGTGTCCCCTGCCTCCGTATATAAAGGAGTAGAGGGGGGAGGCTGGCCGGCCAAGGAGGAGGCGCAGGAGAGTCCTACTCCCTCTGGGAGTAGGATTCCCCCCCCCCAATCCTAGTGGAATAGGATTCAGGGGGAAAAGAGAGGGCCGGGCCACCTCTCCTAGTCCTAATAGGACTAGGGGAGGGGGGAGCGCGCAGCCACTGGGCAGCCCTTCTCCTTTCCACTAAGCCCACTATGGCCCATATGGCTCCCGGGGGGTTCCGGTAACCTCCCGGTACTCCGGTAAAATCCCGATTTCACCCGGAACACTTCCGATATCCAAACATAGGCTTCCAATATATCAATCTTTACGTCTCGACCATTTCGAGACTCCTCGTCATGTCCGTGATCACATCCGGGACTCCGAACAACCTTCGGTACATCAAAATGCATAAACTCATAATATAACTGTCATCGTAACCTTAAGCGTGCGGACCCTACGGGTTCGAGAACAATGTAGACATGACCGAGACACGTCTCCGGTCAATAACCAATAGCGGACTGGATGCTCATATTGGCTCCTACATATTCTACGAAGATCTTTATCGGTCAGACCGCATAACAACATACGTTGTTCCCTTTGTCATCGGTATGTTACTTGCCCGAGATTCGATCGTCGGTATCTCAATACCTAGTTCAATCTCGTTACCGGCAAGTCTCTTTACTCGTTCCGTAATACATCATCACAACTAACTCATTAGTTGCAATGCTTGCAAGGCTTATGTGATGTGTATTACCGAGAGGGCCCAGAGATACCTCTCCGACAATCGGAGTGACAAATCCTAATCTCGAAATACGCCAACCCAACATGTACCTTTGGAGACACCTGTAGATCTCCTTTATAATCACCCAGTTACGTTGTGACGTTTGGTAGCACACAAAGTGTTCCTCCGGCAAACGGGAGTTGCATAATCTCATAGTCATAGGAACATGTATAAGTCATGAAGAAAGCAATAGCAACATACTAAACGATCGGGTGCTAAGCTAATGGAATGGGTCATGTCAATCAGATCATTCACTAATGATGTGATCCCGTTAATCAAATAACAACTCATTGTGTTCAGTAAAACATAACCATCTTTGATTAATGAGCTAGTCAAGTAGAGGCATACTAGTGACACTTGTTTGTCTATGTATTCACACATGTATTATGTTTCCGGTTAATACAATTCTAGCATGAATAATAAACATTTATCATGATATAAGGAAATAAATAATAACTTTATTATTGCCTCTAGGGCATATTTCCTTCAGTCTCCCACTTGCACTAGAGTCAATAATCTAGATTACACTGTAATGATTCTAACACCCATGGAGCCTTGGTGCTGATCATGTTTTGCTCGTGGAAGAGGCTTAGTCAACGGGTCTGCAACATTCAGATCCGTATGTATCTTGCAAATCTCTATGTCTCCCACCTGGACTAGATCCCGATGGAGTTGAAGCGTCTCTTGATGTGCTTGGTTCTTTTTGAAATCTGGATTCCTTTGCCAAGGCAATTGCACCAGTATTGTCACAAAAGATTTTCATTGGACCCGATGCACTAGGTATGACACCTAGATCGGATATGAACTCCTTCATCCAGACTCCTTCATTTGCTGCTTCCGAAGCAGCTATGTACTCCGCTTCACATGTAGATCCCGCCACGACGCTTTGTTTAGAACTGCACCAACTGACAGCTCCACCGTTTAATGTAAACACGTATCCGGTTTGCGATTTAGAATCGTCCGGATCAGTGTCAAAGCTTGCATCAACGTAACCGTTTACGATGAGCTCTTTGTCACCTCCATATACGAGAAACATATCCTTAGTCCTCTATTCTCTTCTCTTCAGGATGTTCTTGACCGCTGTCCAGTGATCCACTCCTGGATTACTTTGGTACCTCCCTGCTAAACTTATAGCAAGGCACACATCAGGTCTGGTACACAGCATTGCATACATGATAGATCCTATGGCTGATGCATAGGGAACATCTTTCATATTCTCTCTATCTTCTGCAGTGGTCGGGCATTGAGTCTTACTCAACTTCACACCTTGTAACACAGGCAAGAATCCTTTCTTTGCTTGATCCATTTTGAATTTCTTCAAAATCTGTCAAGGTATGTGCTTTGTGAAAGTCCAATTAAGCGTCTTGATCTATCTCTATAGATCTTAATGCCTAATATGTAAGCAGCTTCACCGAGGTCTTTCATTGAAAAACTTTTATTCAAGTATCCCTTTATGCTATCCAGAAATTCTATATCATTTCCAATTAGCAATATGTCATCCACATATAATATCAGAAATGCTACAGAGCTCCCACTCACTTTCTTGTAAATACAGGCTTCTCCGAAAGTCTGTATAAAACCAAATGCTTTGATCACACTATCAAAACGTTTATTCCAACTCCGAGAGGCTTGCACCAGTCCATAAATGGATCGCTGGAGCTTGCACACTTTGTTAGCTCCCTTTGGATCGACAAAACCTTCCGGTTGCATCATATACAACTCTTCTTCCAGAAATCCATTCAGGAATGCAGTTTTGACATCCATCTGCCAAATTTCATAATCATAAAATGCGGCAATCGCTAACATGATTCGGACGGACTTAAGCATCGCTACGGGTGAGAAGGTCTCATCGTAGTCAATCCCTTGAACTTGCCGAAAACCTTTTGCGACAAGTCGAGCTTTGTAGACAGTAACATTACCATCAGCGTCAGTCTTCTTCTTAAAGATCCATTTATTTTCAATTGCTTGCCGATCATCGGGCAAGTCAACCAAAGTCCATACTTTGTTCTCATACATGGATCCCATCTCAGATTTCATGGCTTCAAGCCACTTTGCGGAATCTGGGCTCACCATCGCTTCTTCATAGTTCGTAGGTTCATCATGATCTAGTAGCATGACTTCCAGAACAGGATTACCGTACCACTCTGGTGCGGATCTTACTCTGGTTGATCTACGAGGTTCAGTAGTATCTTGATCTGAAGTTTCATGATCATTATCATTGGCTTCCTCACTAACTGGTGTAGGTGTCACTGAAACAGTTTTCTGTGATGTACTACTTTCCAGTAAGGGAGCAGGTACAGTTACCTCATCAAGTTCTACTTTCCTCCCACTCACTTCTTTCGAGAGAAACTCCTTCTCTAGAAAGTTTCCGAATTTAGCAACAAAAGTCTTGCCTTCGGATCTGTGATAGAAGGTGTATCCAATAGTTTCCTTTGGATATCCTATGAAGACACATTTCTCCGATTTGGGTTCGAGCTTATCAGGTTGAAGCTTTTTCACATAAGCATCGCAGCCCCAAACTTTCAGAAACGACAACTTTGGTTTCTTGCCAAACCACAGTTCATAAGGCGTCGTCTCAACGGATTTTGATGGTGTCCTATTTAACGTGAATGCGGCCGTCTCTAAAGCATAACCCCAAAATGATAGCGGTAAATCAGTAAGAGACATCATAGATCGCACCATATCTAGTAAAGTACGATTACGACGTTCGGACACACCATTACGCTGTGGTGTTCCGGGTGGCGTGAGTTGCGAAACTATTCCAATTTTTCAAATGTACACCAAACTCGTAACTCAAATATTCTCCTCCACGATCAGATTGTAGAAACTTTATTTTCTTGTTACGATGATTTTCAACTTCACTCTGAAATTCTTTGAACTTTTCAAATGTTTCAGACTTATGTTTCATTAAGTAGATATACCCATATCTGCTTAAATCATCTGTGAAGGTGAGAAAATAACGATATCCGCCACGAGCCTCAATATTCATCGGACCACATACATCGGTATGTATGATTTCCAACAAATCTGTTGCTCTCTCCATAGTACCGGAGAACGGTGTTTTAGTCATCTTGCCCATGAGGCACGGTTCGCAAGTACCAAGTGATTCATAATCAAGTGGTTCCAAAAGTCCATCAGTATGGAGTTTCTTCATGCGCTTTATACCGATATGACCTAAACGACAGTGCCACAAATAAGTTGCACTTTCATTATCAACTCTGCATCTTTTGGCTTCAACATTATGAATATGTGTATTACTACTATCGAGATTCAATAAGAATAGACCACTCTTCAAGGGTGCATGACCATAAAAGATATTACTCATATAAATAGAACAACCATTATTCTCTGATTTAAATGAATAACCGTCTCGCATTAAACAAGATCCAGATATAATGTTCATGCTCAACGCTGGCACCAAATAACAATTATTTAGGTCTAATATTAATCCCGAAGGTAGATGTAGAGGTAGCGTGCCGACCGCGATCACATCGACTTTGGAACCGTTTCCCACGCGCATCGTCACCTCGTCCTTTGCCAGTGCCCGCTTATTCCGTAGTCCCTGTTTCGAGTTGCAAATATTAGCAACAGAACCAGTATCAAATACCCAGGTGCTACTGCGAGCTCTAGTAAGGTACACATCAATAACATGTATATCACATATACCTTTGTTCACCCTTGCCATCCTTCTTATTCCGCCAAATACTTGGGGCAGTTCCGCTTCCAGTGACCAGTCTGCTTGAAGTAGAAGCACTCAGTTTCAGGCTTAGGTCCAGACTTGGGTTTCTTCTCCTGAGCGCAACTTGTTTGCGTTTCTTCTTGAAGTTCCCCTTCTTCTTCCCTTTTCCTTTTTCTTGAAACTGGTGGTTTTATTAACCATCAACACTTGATGCTCCTTTTTGATTTCTACCTCCGCAGCCTTTAGCATTGCGAAGAGCTCGGGAATTGTCTTATTCATCCCCCTTGCATATTATAGTTCATCACGAAGCTCTTGTAGCTTTGGTGCAGTGATTGAAGAACTCTGTCAATGACACTATCAACAGGAAGATTAACTCCACCTAAGTCAAGTGATTATGGTACCCAGACATCCTGAGTATATGTTCACTGACAGAACTATTCTCCTCCATCTTTTGCAGCTATATGAACTTATTGGAGACTTCATATCTCCTCAATCGGCATTTGCTTGAAATATTAACTTCAACTCCTGGAACATCTCATATGCCCATGACGTTCAAAACGTCGTTGAAGTCCCGGTTCTAAGCCGTAAAGCATGGCACACTGAACTATCGAGTAGTCATCAGCTTTGCTCTGCCAGACGTTCATAAACATCTGTGTGCTCCAGCAGCAGGCCTGGCACCCAGCGGTGCTTCCAGGACGTAATTCTTCTGTGCAGCAATGAGGATAATCCTCAAGTTACGGACCCAGTCCGTGTAATTGCTACCATCATCTTTCAACTTTGCTTTCTCAAGGAACGCATTAAAATTCAATGGAACAACAGCACGAGCCATCTATCTACAATCAACATAAACAAGCAAGATACTATCAGGTACTAAGTTCATGATAAATTTAAGTTCAATTAATCATATTACTTAAGAACTCCCACTTAGATAGACATCCCTCTAATCTTCTAAGTGATTACGTGATCCAAATCAACTAAACCATAACCGATCATCACGTGAGATGGAGTAGCTTTCAATGGTGAACATCGTTTATGTTGATCATATCTACTATATGATTCACGCTCGACCTTTCGGTCTCCGTGTTCCGAGGCCATATCTGCATATGCTAGGCTCGTCAAGTTTAACCTGAGTATTCTGCGTGTGCAAAACTGGCTTGCACCCGTTGTAGATGGACGTAGAGCTTATCACACCCGATCATCACGTGGTGTCTGGGCACGACGAACTTTGGCAACGGTGCATACTCAGGGAGAACACTTCTTGATAATTTAGTGAGAGATCATCTTATAATGCTACCGTCAATCAAAGCAAGATAAGATGCATAAAAAGATAAACATCACATGCAATCAATATAAGTGATATGATATGGCCATCATCATCTTGTGCTTGTGATCTCCATCTCCGAAGCACCGTCATGATCACCATCGTCACCGGCGCGACACCTTGATCTCCATCGTAGCATCGTTGTCGTCTCGCCAATCTTATGCTTCCACGACTATCACTACCGTTTAGTAATAAAGTAAAGCATTACATCGCGATTGCATTGCATACAATAAAGCGACAACCATATGGCTCCTGCCAGTTGCCGATAACTCGGTTACAAAACATGATCATCTCATACAATAAAATTCAGCATCATGCCTTGACCATATCACATCACAACATGCCCTGCAAAAACAAGTTAGACGTCCTCTACTTTGTTGTTGCATGTTTACGTGGCTGCTACGGGCTTAAGTAAGAACCAATCTCACCTACGCATCAAAACCACAACGATAGTTTGTCAAATAGACTCCGTTTTAACCTTCGCAAGGACCGGGCGTAGCCATACTCGGTTCAACTAAAGTTGGAGAGACAGTCGCCCGCAAGCCACCTATGTGCAAAGCACGTCGGGGGAACGGTCTCGCGTAAGCGTACGCGTAATGTTGGTCCGGGTCGTCTCGTCCAACAATGCCGCCGAACCAAAGTATGACATGCTGGTAGGCAGTATGACTTATATCGCCCACAACTCACTTGTGTTCTACTCGTGCATATAACATCAACATAAATAACCTAGCTCTGGATGCCACTGTTGGGTTTCGTAGTAATTTCAAAAAAATTCCTACGCACACGCAAGATCATGTGATGCATAGCAACGAGGGGGAGAGTGTTGTCTACGTACCCAACACAGACCGACTGCGGAAGCGATGACACGACGTAGAGGAAGTAGTCGTACGTCTTCACGATCCAACCGATCAAGTACCGAAACTACGGCACCTCCGAGTTCGAGCACACGTTCAGCTCGATGACGATCCCCGGACTCCGATCCAGCAAAGTGTCGGGGAAGAGTTCCGTCAGCACGACGGCGTGGTGACGATCTTGATGAACTACAGTAGCAGGGCTTCGCCTAAACTCCGCTAACAGTATTATCGAGGAATATGGTGGCTGGGGGCACCGCACACGGCTAAGGAATAGATCACGTGGATCAACTTGTGTGTTCTAGGTGCCTCTACCTCAGTATATAAAGGAGCCAGGGGAGGGGGGCGCCGGCCAGGAGAGAGGGCGCAGGAGGAGTCCTACTCCTTCCGGGAGTAGGACCCCCCAATCCTATTCCAAATAGGATTCCCCGAGGGGAAAGAGGGAGAGGGGGGCCGGCACCTCTCCTAGTCCCTAATAGGACTAGGGAGGGGGGAGGCGCAGCCACCTCTTGGGCTGCCCCTTTTCTCCTTTCACTAAGCCCATTGAAGGCCCATATGGCTCCCGGGGGGTTCCGGTAACCTCCCGGTAACTTCGGTAAAATCCCGATTTCACCCGGAACACTTCCGATATCTAAACATAGGCTTCCAATATATCAATCTTTACATCTCGACCATTTCGAGACTCCTCGTCATGTCCGTGATCACATCCGGGACTCCGAACAACCTTCGATACATCAAAATGCATAAACTCATAATATAACTGTCATCGTAACCTTAAGCCTGCGGACCCTACGGGTTCGAGAACAATGTAGACATGACCGAGACACGTCTCCGGTCAATAACCAATAGCGGGACCTAGATGCCCATATTGGCTCCTACATATTCTACGAAGATCTTTATCGGTCAGACCGCATAACAACATACGTTGTTCCCTTTGTCATCGGTATGTTACTTGCCCGAGATTCGATCGTCGGTATCCAATACCTAGTTCAATCTCGTTACCGGCAAGTCTCTTTACTCGTTCCGTAATACATCATCTCACAACTAACATATTAGTTGTAATGCTTGCAAGGCTTATGTGATGTGTATTACCGAGAGGGCCCAGAGATACCTCTCCGACAATCGGAGTGACAAATCCTAATCTCGAAATACGCCAACCCAACATCTACCTTTGGAGACACCTGTAATGCTCCTTTATAATCACCCAGTTACGTTGTGACGTTTGGTAGCACCCAAAGTGTTCCTCCGGCAAACGGGAGTTGCATAATCTCATAGTCATAGGAACATGTATAAGTCATGAAGAAAGCAATAGCAACATACTAAACGATCGGGTGCTAAGCTAATGGAATGGGTCATGTCAATCAGATCATTCAACTAATGATGTGACCTCGTTAATCAAATAACAACTCATTGTTCATGGTCAGGAAACATAACCATCTTTGATTAACGAGCTAGTCTAGTAGAGGCATACTAGTGACACTTTGTTTGTCTATGTATTCACACATGTATTATGTTTCCGGTTAATACAATTCTAGCATGAATAATAAACATTTATCATGATATAAGGAAATAAATAATAACTTTATTATTGCTCTAGGGCATATTTCCTTCAGGAATTACCATAATTATTAGGGATTACTAGGATAAGGCCTAGGATTAAATTTCCTCTATACGCGTTGTTACCAAAATTGTTCCTACCAACAAAATTCACATCCATAGATTCATTATTATTCTCAATCAAAGTAGACAAGGGCATATCATTAGGATCAGAAGAAACACTCTTATTAGCAAATAATTTCATAAGTTCATCCATCTTTCCACTCAAAACATTAATTTCTTCTATCGCATGCACCTTTTTATTAGTAGATCTTTCAGTATGCCATTGAGAATAATTAACCATAATATTATCTAGGAGTTTAGTAGCTTCTCCTAAAGTGATTTCCATAAAAGTGCCTCCCGCGGCCGAATCTAAAAGATTTCTAGAAGCAAAATTCAATCCGGCATAAATTTTTTGTATAATCATCCACAAATTTAAACCATGAGTAGGGCAATTACGTATCATTAATTTCATTCTCTCCCAAGCTTGTGCAACATGTTCATGATCAAGTTGCTTAAAATTCATAATATCATTTCTAAGAGAGATGATCTTAGCGGGAGGAAAATACTTAGAGATAAAAGCATCTTTGCACTTGTTCCATGAATCAATACTATTTTTAGGCAAAGACGAAAACCAAGCTTTAGCACGATCTCTAAGCGAAAAAGGAAATAGCTTCAATTTAACAATATCATTATCCACATCTTTCTTCTTTTGCATATCACAAATCAACGAAGCTATTTAAGATGGGTAGCGGCATCTTCACTAGGAAGGCCGGAGAACGGATCTTTCATGACAAGATTCAGCAAAGCAGTATTAATTTCACAAGATTCAGCATCGGTAAGAGGAGCAATCGGAGTGCTAATAAAATCATTGTTGTTGGTATTGGTGAAGTCACACAATTTAGTATTATCTTGAGCCATCGTGACAAGCAAGCAAACTAACACACAAGCAAACAAAAAGCAAGCGGGCAAAAAGAGGCAAATAGAGAAAGAGAGGGAGGATAGAGAGAGAGAGAGGGCGAATAAAATGGCAAGGGTGAAGTGGGGGAGAGGAAAATGAGAGGCAAATGGCAAATAATGTAATGCGGGAGATAAGGGTATGTGATGGGTACTTGGTATGTTGACTTTTGCGTAGACCTCCCCGGCAACGGCGCCAGAAATCCTTCTTGCTACCTCTTGAGCACTGCGTTGGTTTTCCCCGAAGAGGAAGGGATGATGCAGCAAAGTAGCGTAAGTATTTCCCTCAGTTTTTGAGAACCAAGGTATCAATCCAGTAGGAGGCTACGCGCGAGTCCCTCGTACCTGCACAAAACAAATAAATCCTCGCAACCAACGCAAATAGGGGTTGTCAATCCCTATAAGGCCACTTACGAGAGTGAGATCTGATAGATATGATAAGATAATATTTTTGGTATTTTTATGATAAAGATGCAAAGTAAAATAAAGGCAAAGTAAATAGCAAAGGAAATAACTAAGTAGTAGGAGATCAATATGATAAAGATAGACCCGGGGGCCATAGGTTTCACTAGTGGCTTCTCTCGAGAGCATAAGTATTCTACGGTGGGTGAACAAATTACTGTTGAGCAATTGACAGAATTGAGCATAGTTATGAGAATATCTAGGTATGATCATGTATATAGGCATCACGTCCGAGACAAGTAGACCGACTCCTGCCTGCATCTACTACTATTACTCCACTCATCGACCGCTATCCAGCATGCATCTAGAGTATTAAGTTAAAAATAGAGTAACGCCTTAAGCAAGATGACATGATGTAGAGGGATAGACTCATGCAATATGAAGAAAACCCCATCTTGTTATCCTCGATGGCAAACAATACAATACGTGCCTTGCTGCCCTTACTGTCACCGGGAAAGGACACCGCAAGATTGAACCCAAAGCTAAGCACTTCTCCCATTGCAAGAAAGATCAATCTAGTAGGCCAAACCAAACTGATAATTCGAAGAGACTTGCAAAGATAACCAATCATACATAAAAGAATTCAGAGAAGATTCAAATATTATTCATAGATAGACTTGATCATAAACCCACAATTCATCGGTCTCAACAAACACACCGCAAAAAGAAGATTACATCGAATAGATCTCCACAAGAGAGGGGGAGAACATTGTATTGAGATCCAAAAAGAGAGAAGAAGCCATCTAGCTACTAACTATGGACCCGTAGGTCTGAGGTGAACTACTCACACTTCATCAGAGGGCTATGGTGTTGATGTAGAAGCCCTCCGTGATCGATGCCCCCTCCGGCGGAGCTCCGGAACAGGCCCCAAGATGGGATCTCGTGGATACAGAAAGTTACGGCGGTGGAATTAGGGTTTTGGCTCCTGTTCTGATCGTTTGGGGGTACGTGGATATATATAGGAGGAAGGAGTACGTCGGTGGAGCAACAGGGGGCCCACGAGGGTGGAGGGCGTGCCTGGTGGGGGTGGGCGCGCCCCCCTACCTCGTGGCCTCCTGTTTTATTTCTTGACGTAGGGTCCAAGTCTCCCTGGTCTTATTTTTGAGAAAATCACGTTCCCGAAGGTTTCATTCCGTTTGGACTCCGTTTGATATTCCTTTTCTTCGAAACCCTAAAACAGGCAAAAAACACAATTCTGGGCTGGGCCTCCGGTTAATAGGTTAGTCCCAAAAATAATATAAAAGTGGATAATAAATCCCAATAATGTCCAAAACAGTAGATAATATAGCATGGAGCAATCAAAAATTATAGATACGTTGGAGACGTATCACCCCTCCCGATGAGAGGATCATGGTGATGATGATGGTGATGATTTCCCCCTCCCGGAGGGAAGTTTTCCCGGCAGAACATCTCTGCCGGAGCCCTAGATTGGTTTCGCCAAGGTTCCGCCTCGTGGCGGCGGAGTTTCGTCTCGTAAGCTTGCTTATGATTTTTTCTTGACGAAAGACCTCATATAGCAGAAGATGGGCATCGGAGGGCCACCAGGGGGCCCACGAGGCAGGGGGCGTGCCCAGGGGGTAGGGCGCGCCCCCCCCTCGTGGCCAGGGTGTGGCCCCCTCTGGAACTTCTTTCCCCAAATATTTTTTATATATTCTGGAAATAACTTCTCCATGAAGTTTCAAGGACTTTTGGAGCTGTGCAGAATAGGTCTCTAATATTTGCTCCTTTTCCAGCCCAGAATCCCAGCTGCCGGCATTCTCCCTCTTCATGTAAACCTTGTAAAATAAGAGAGAATAGGCATAAGTATTGTGACATAATGTGTAATAACAGCCCATAATGCAATAAATATCGATATAAAAGCATGATGCAAAATGGACGTATCAACTCCCCCAAGCTTAGACCTCGCTTGTCCTCAAGCGAAAGCCGAAATCGAAAAATATGTCCACATGTTTGGAGATAGAGGTGTCGATAAAAATAAAATACGGACATGAGGGCATCATGATCATTCTTAGAACAACAACATATATATATATATATTTTGTCATATGATCTCTTATGCTAAAGTAATAATTCAATCACAATTTCAAGTATGAATCATAAACTTCATTGAGAACCAACAAACTCTAATCTCAGTCATTGAGGCAATTGCAATTTATCATAACATAGGAAAGAGTCAATATAAGAGCTTTTCAGCAAGTCCACATACTCAACTATCATTTAGTCTTTCACAATTGCTAACACTCACGCGATATTTATGGTTATGAAGTTTTAATCGGACACAGAGAAAGATAGGGGCTTATAGTTTTGCCTCCCAACGTTTTACCTCAAGGGTAATGTCAACAATAATAGTTCATGAAAACTCACATCCAATTAGCTATATATATATTATATATATATCAGGATCTTTCCAACACATTGTGCTTGCCAAAGGATAAAATGTAAAAAGGAAAGGTGAATATCCATGACTCTTGCATGAAGTATAAGACAAGAATAAAAGATAGGCCCTTCGCAGAGGGAAGCAGAGGTTGTCATGCGCTTTTATGGTTGGATGCATGAAATCTTAATGCAAAAGAACGTCACTTTATATTGCCACTTGTGATATGGACCTTTATTATGCAGTCCGTCGCTTTTATTTCTTCCATATCACAAGATCGTATAAAGCTTATTTTCTCCACACTAATAAGTCATACATATTTAGAGAGCAATTTTTATTGCTTGCACCGATGACAACTTACTTGAAGGATCTTACTCAATCCATAGGTAGATATGGTGGACTCTCATGGCAAAACTGGGTTTAGGGATATTTGGAAGCACAAGTAGTATCTCTACTTGGTGCAAAGAAATTGGCTAGCATGAGAGGGAAAGGCAAGCTCAACATGTTGGATGATCCATGACAATATAATTTATCTCAGATGTAAGAAAACATAACCCATTACGTTGTCTTCCTTGTCCAACGTCAACTCTTTAGCATGTCATATTTTAATGCAGTGCTCAAGATAGTATATTTATATGTGAAACTCTCTTTCTTTATTACTTCCTATTAATTGCAACAATGACCAAAACTATGTTTGTCAACTCTCAACAACTTTTATTCATCATACTCTTTATATGTGAGCTCATTACTCTCCATAAGATCCATATGATCTCTTTATTTCTTTTTATTTCTTCTCTTTTATTTTATTCCCTCAAGATCATAGCAAAATAATCAAGCCCTTGACTCAACACTAATCTTTATTATATATAGCTCACGGACTCGATTACATAAGAAGATCATAAAGCAAAACTCACAACTAGATCATACTAAAACTTTATTCTACTAGATCAAGATATTATCAAAAGGATCGAACTAAGAAAAATGGTAAAGATAAAAGTGATGGTGATACGATACCGGGGCACTCCCCCAAGCTTGGCAGTTGCCAAGGGGAGTGCCCATACCCGATGCTCAGTTCTTCTTTGTTGGTGAAGAAGGTGATGGTTTTGTTGATGGCGTAGGCTTCTTCCTTAATTTGCGCTTGAGGACAGAATTTTGGTCCCTTAGGTCATCGATCTCCTGCTCAGGCTCATATCTTTTTGCATAATTCCTGCTTGTTTTCCTGCAAGAGGCGAAAAGGGATAAACTCGATCTTAGGTTTCTTTGCTCTATCCGGGAGGCTTGACTTTTTGAACTCCACATGCATGTCCCCAGGTTGAGGTAGTGGGACTTCATCTTCATCTGAGCTCGTCTCCTCCTTTCCCTTAGGTTCATAGTCCTCTTCTTCTTCCGTAGTCCAACCACAATGCTCCACATCCCCATAGACCTTAGGATCTGCAAGGTAATCAGCCACATAGCTTTCTCCTTCCGAATCCTGGGACGACATGTTGCTCAAATCTGTAGCAGGACAGCTCGAAACAAAGACATGAGATATTTGCGTGATACGGTGGTCAAAACCTTCGGGAGATTATATAATGAATTTTTACCGACCAAAAGAAGTATCATGCAAGAAAACGGAGTCCAGAGAGTGCACGAGGTGCCCACGAGGCAGGGGGCGCGCCCAGGGGGTAGGGCGCCCTCCCACCCTCGTGGAAGCCCCGTGTCCTTTCCGGTCTGCTTCTTATTTTCCTATTTTTATATTCCAAAACGGAGAAATATTGCCATTAGAACTGTTTTGGAGTCGGTTTACTTACCGTACCACGTACCTATTCCTTTTCGGAGTCTGAAACGTTCTGGAAAGTGTCCCTTATGTATTCCTCCGGGGTTACGGTTTCAATAATATTAGTTTCAACATTTATGGGATTACCTGAGATATAATGTTTGATTCTTTGACCGTTCACCACCTTCGGATTTGTGCCTTCGAAGTTGTTGATTTTTATGGCACCAGAACGGATAGACCTCCTCGATAACGTAAGGACCTTCCCATTTAGAGAGAAGTTTGCCTGCAAAAAATCTTAAACGGGAGTTGTATAACCTGTAATAATTCTTTGCGGAATCAATTACCATCCTATAACCTGTAATAATTCTTTGTAGAATCAATTCGTCTTTATCATTAGGAACAACAGTAATACCTCTTTCTTAGGGACACAATGGACAGGGCTTACCCACTGACTATCAGCAACGGGATAAATTATACCTTCCTCAAGGAGCTTTAATATTTCCTTTCTTACCACTTCTTTCATCTTAGGATTTAGCCGTCGTTGGTGATCAATAACTGGTTTGGCATCTTTCTCCAAATTTATTTTGTGTTGACATAGAGTGGGACTAATGCCCTTAAGATCATCAAGAGTATATCCAATAGCAGCACGTGCTTCTTCAGAGTTTTCAATAATCTCTTCTTCATGCTCTGAAAGGTTAGCACTAATAATAACAGGATATATCTTCTTTTCATCAAGATAAGCATATTTAAGAGTATCAGGCAATGGTTTAAGCTCAAACACGGGATCACCCTTGGGTGGAGGAGGATCCCCTAGATTTCAACAGGCAAGTTGTGTTTCAGAATAGGTCCCTGTTTAAAGAATACTTCATCTATTTCCCTTCTTTCATTCATAAACATATCATTTTCATGGTCTAGCAAATATTGTTCTAAAGGATCAGTAGGAG
>NC_053028.1:541268616-541284154 GCF_003073215.2 Triticum urartu
CTCATATGGTCCATGACGTTCAAAACGTCTTTGAAGTCCCGATTCTAAGCCGTTTAAGCATGGTGCACTAAACTATCAAGTAGTCATCATATTGAGCTAGCCAAATGTTCATAACATCTGCATCTGCTCCTGCAATAGGTTTGTCACCTAGCGGTGCATCAAAGACATAATTCTTCTGTGCAGCAATGAGGATAAACCTCAGATCACGGATCCAATCCGCATCATTGCTACTAACATCTTTCAACTTAGTTTTCTCTAGGAACATATCAAAAATAAAACAGGGGAGCTAAACGCGAGCTATTGATCTACAACATAGATATGCTAATACTACCAGGACTAAGTTCATGATAAATTTAAGTTCAATTAATCATATTACTTAAGAACTCCCACTTAGAAAGACATCCCTCTAATCTTCTAAGTGATCACGTGATCCAAATCAACTAAACCATAACCGATCATCACGTGAAATGGAGTAGTTTTCAATGGTGAACATCACTATGTTGATCATATCTACTATATGATTCACGCTCGACCTTTCGGTCTCAGTGTTCCGAGGCCATATCTGCATATGCTAGGCTCGTCAAGTTTAACCTGAGTATTCTGCGTGTGCAAAACTGGCTTGCACCCGTTGTAGATGGACGTAGAGCTTATCACACCCGATCATCACGTGGTGTCTGGGCACGACGAACTTTGGCAACGGTGCATACTCAGGGAGAACACTTTTATCTTGAAATTTAGTGAGAGATCATCTTATAATGCTACCGTCAATCAAAGCAAGATAAGATGCATAAAAGATAAACATCACATGCAATCAATATAAGTGATATGATATGGCCATCATCATCTTGTGCTTGTGATCTCCATCTCCGAAGCACCGTCATGATCACCATCGTCACCGTGG
The DNA here is from genome assembly GCF_003073215.2 of Triticum urartu. Taxonomy (NCBI): domain Eukaryota; kingdom Viridiplantae; phylum Streptophyta; class Magnoliopsida; order Poales; family Poaceae; genus Triticum; species Triticum urartu. The sequence continues at coordinate 541,269,518 of NC_053028.1, forward strand.
CGACACCTTGATCTCCATCGTAGCATCGTTGTCGTCTCGCCAAACTTATGCTTCCACGACTATCGCTACCGCTTAGTGATAAAGTAAAGCATTACAGGGCGATTGCATTGCATACAATAAAGCGACAACCATATGGCTCCTGCCAGTTGCCGATAACTCGGTTACAAAACATGATCATCTCATACAATAAAATTTAGCATCATGTCTTGACCATATCACATCACAACATGCCCTGCAAAAACAAGTTAGACGTCTCTACTTTGTTGTTGCAAACCGTTCTTACCTACGCATCAAAACCACACGATAGTTTGTCAAGTTGGTGCTGTTTTAACCTTCGCAAGGACCGGGCGTAGCCACACTCGGTTCAACTAAAGTTGGAGAAACTGACACCCGCCAGCCACCTATGTGCAAAGCACGTCGGTAGAACCAGTCTCGCGTAAGCGTACGCGTAATGTCGGTCCGGGCCGCTTCATCCAACAATACCGCCGAACCAAAGTATGACATGCTGGTAAGCAGTATGACTTATATCGCCCACAACTCACTTGTGTTCTACTCGTGCATATGACATCTACGCATAAAACCTGGCTCGGATGCCACTGTTGGGGAACGTAGTAATTTCAAAAAATTCCTACGCACACGCAAGATCATGGTGATGCATAGCAAAGAGAGGGAGAGTGTTGTCCACGTACCCTCGTAGACCGAAAGCGGAAGCGTTAGCACAACGCGGTTGATGTAGTCGTACGTCTTCACGATCCGACCGATCAAGTACCGAAACGCACGGCACCTCCGAGTTCAGCACACGTTCAGCCCGATGACGTCCCTCGAACTCCGATCCAGCCGAGTGTTGAGGGAGAGTTTCGTCAGCACGACGGCGTGGTGACGATGTTGATGTTCTACCAACGCAGGGCTTCGCCTAAGCACCGCTACAGTATTATCGAGGTGGACTATGGTGGAGGGGGGCACCGCACACGGCTAAAAGATCAACTTGATCAATTGTTGTGGTTTGGGGTGCCCCCTGCCCCGTATATAAAGGAGTGGAGGAGGGGGAGGGCCGGCCCTCTCTATGGCGCGCCTAGGGGAGTCCTACTCCCACCGGGAGTAGGATTCCCCCTTTCCTAGTAGAACTAGGAGCCCTTCCAAGTAGTAGGAGTAGGAGGGAAGGAAAGGGAAGGGAAAAGGAGAAGGAAGGAAGGGGGCGCCCCCCTCCCTAGTCCAATTCGGACCAGCCCATGGGGAGGGGTGCGGCCACCCTTTGAGGCCTTTCTCTCCTTTCCCGTATGGCCCATTAAGGCCCAATACGAATTCCCGTAACTCCCCGGTACTCCCGAAAATACCCGAATCACTCGGAACCTTTCCGATGTCCGAATATAGTCGTCCAATATATCGATCTTTACGTCTCGACCATTTCGAGACTCCTCGTCATGTCCCCGATCTCATCCGGGACTCCGAACTCCTTCGGTACATCAAAACACATAAACTCATAATATAACGTCATCGAACTTTAAGCGTGCGGACCCTACGGGTTCGAGAACTATGTAGACATGACCGAGACACGTCTTCGGTCAATAACCAATAGCGGAACCTGGATGCTCATATTGGCTCCTACATATTCTACGAAGATCTTTATCGGTCAAACCGCATAACAACATACGTTGTTCCCTTTGTCATCGGTATGTTACTTGCCCGAGATTCGATCATCGGTATCTCAATACCTAGTTCAATCTCGTTACCGGCAAGTCTCTTTACTCGTTCTGTAACACATCATCCCGCAACTAACTCATTAATTGCAATGCTTGCAAGGCTTATAGTGATGTGCATTACCGAGTGGGCCCAGAGATACCTCTCACAATCGGAGTGACAAATCCTAATCTCGAAATACGCCAACCCAAAAAGTACCTTGGAGACACCTGTAGAGCACCTTTATAATCACCCAGTTACGTTGTGACGTTTGGTGGCACACAAAGTGTTCCTCCGGTAAACGGGAGTTGCATAATCTCATAGTCATAGGAACATGTATAAGTCATGAAGAAAGCAATAGCAACAAACTAAACGATCAAGTGCTAGCTAACGGAATGGGTCAAGTCAATCACATCATTCTCTAATGATGTGACCCCGTTAATCAAATGACAACTCATGTCTATGGCTAGGAAACTTAACCATCTTTGATTCAACGAGCTAGTCAAGTAGAGGCATACTAGTGACATACTGTTTGTCTATGTATTCACACATGTATTATGTTTCCGGTTAATACAATTCTAGCATGAATAATAAAAATTTATCATGATATAAGGAAATAAATAATAACTTTATTATTGCCTCTAGGGCATATTTCCTTCAAGAAACCCCTTGGTTTTTGTTAACCATTCAGTGGTCATCTCTTTCTGACTAGTGTGACCGGTGTACATCCACGCACGATCAGTCATCTTGCCTAGCTATTGGACACATAAGAAATATATATATATATATATAATTCAGCATGTATATATTCAATAGTTAATGGAGTTTGTCACTTTTATTATGTCCATGCAACCTAGACGCTAATAGGTAAAGATAGGTCCTAATCCCACCCGAATATTTGTAGATTGGGTTCGTTTTCCCATGCTCTGCTCCGGATCCAATGCAAAATTTTGGCAGCACCTCCTCGATGTTCTCCTGATACATGTCTCGGCAATAAGCAGAAGGATGTGTACCTCGAAGAACAACAGGGAGGCACTGACGAAATTCTGCATCGGATCCGGAGCAGAGCATATGGGAAAACGAACCCAATCTACACATACTCGGGCTGTCCATGGATAATGTTGGACAATTCGAAAGAATCACGGTTATAAATATGAAAATGCATGCATATTTAGAGATGTAACCCTTTCAAACGGGAGACGCATAGTGGTCACGCATACTGATGATTGAAGACACCTATAGCTAGCAAGTTTCATCGGCATGAAGACCGAAACAGAGCAAATCAAGGGGGGGAGATGTCATTTGTGCTAACCCACGAACGTAGGGGCGGAGCTCGTCAAACACTAGACCCTCGCAGCAACGAAAAAACTGCACATTTAAATCGAAAGATGAGTTTCATAGCAATATTGTTTTTTCCGTTAACCTAACTAAATATTTACAACAGGACGAGCGGGTTAGGGGTTCCTCGGCGTCGATAGAACCCTAAATAGCAAGTATCATCAGTGCAAGATACATTAGGCGCTCGGCATTGAACACTAGATCCACGTCCCACAAGTGACGTCGGCGCCTGGCGTCCCGCAACAATAGTTCTGGTGGCCGATGACGGTCGAACACATTGGCAAATTTGTCTGGCAGCCTCTGTGATGAGGATTAAAGCCAAGTTTTGAAATTTCAAACAACCAAACCAACTTGAGTCAGTTTGGGTGTTTCAAGTTTCAGCACTTAGCTTTCAATCGTCATCTTAGAGGCTGCCAGACAAATTCGCAATGGTGTTCGACCGCCATCGATGTCGAGAACTGTTGCTGCGGGACACAGGACCCTTGTGTCACTTGTGGGGCGTGGATGTAGTATTCGACACCGACGGCCATATGTATCTCGCACTGACGATACTTGCTATTTAGGGTACCATCGACACCGAGGAACGCCCTAACCTGCTCGTCCCGGGGTAAACTAAATTAGCATGCATTCAATAAGTTGCGTCCGTACATCGTCGAATATTATCACTAATACATCTTGAATAGTATCATACATATAGCATCGCTAATACAGCTAGAACCGTAGCGAACGACGGGTATCGGCGCGGGCGGTGGACACCCAAAGAGAAGGAACCATCACGGTATCATAGCTCCAATGAGATCCCTGAAGAACCTGCCAGGTATTGTCGAACCTGCCCTCCAACACAACCATGTAGCGACGGACATGCTCGTCCTCCTCGCTGACATGGTGACGTACCACCTCCGCGGTGTCCGAAAGCCTCGACACTGTCACTGGTCCACGCGACCACCACCAAACAAGGTTCGGGTCAACGACAGGTTGGCTCCTCACCAACCTGCGCCCCCCGGAAGGTAGAACCTCCCACTACCAGCCCGGCGGAGCCCAGTCTCAGACATGGCCCCTCTGATCAAGCAGGCCTCCTCCGCCGAGTCGACGACGAGGATGCGGGATAGGCATCGTCGACGTCGAAGCGGGAATAAATGCTTGAACTAGAAAAATAACAACAAATTTCACATGTTCAAAATGAACCAGAAACTTAACCTAAAGTAAACTAAACTAAACTAAACTAACTAAACTAAACCAGAAACTTGACCTAAACTAAACCTAAACTAAACTAACTAAACTAAACAAAACCTAAACTAAATTATACTAAACCTAATTAAACTAAATCTAAAAATAGAAAAATGAAAATATCTCACCTTGGAGTGCCCGGGAGGCGAGGCGCTGTGGAGGGGCGGCGAGGCGGCGCGTCGGGGAGGTCCGACGGGGCGGGCCGGCGCGAAGGGGCGGGGCGGCCGGGGTGGGGCCGGCGCGGCGGCGGCACGGGGTTGGGACGAGGGGAGAGTGAGAGGCGCAGGGCGTGAGGGTGTTTTGTTACATATAGGGCACAGCTCTTTGCCGTCCGCTAGCTGATGGCAAAGAGCCTAGCTAACTGACGTTAGAACAACCACTTTCTTTGCCGTCTGCTAGCTGACGACAAAGTTTCTTTGTCATCAGCTAGCTGAGGGCAAAGAAAGTGGCCGTTAGCTGCCCCTCGCAATCAGCCCACCCTGCCTCTTTGCCGTCCGCTAGCAGACGGCAAAGGTTCTATGTCGTCAGCTAGCTGACGGCAAAGATGGGGCTGACGGCAAACAGTTTCTTTGCCATCAACTGCTTCTTTGCCATCAGTTTTGTTCAAGCTGATGGCAAAGACCCTCTTTGCCATCAGCTAGCTGACAGCAAAGAAACGGTTGACGGCAAAGTTCCTGATTCCAGTAATGAGAGGAGTAGTTTTGCATAATTTAAGCTTCCTTAGTGAACATATTAAAGGGATGACTGCGTCACATACCTTCCTTGCTCTGAGTGAAAACTTCTCAATGGCCGACGTATCAAAAGGCACCAAGCAATTGAACACAAAGTCTTTGGATAAAGCCAACTTCTAATGTCAGAGCACCTGCATTTGAAACACGATAAAATAATGAATAGATACATATAGATAACTACATAGAGTAGACCCACAAATCAACACCTACTAGAAAACAATGATCAGTCAGGAGGATCGATCAAATTTTGGCAGTAGATAGCACAGGTTGAAATGAATGAACAAACAGGACTACAACAATCATGCAACTGGACTCAGTAGTAACACCTCAAACAATACAAGGTAGTAACACCTCAAATCGACAGAGCGACAAATCAATTGTAGTCAGTCAGTCAAAGAGATGTGAACTCCGGCCGGCTAGCCACAGCGACAAATCAATAAAACAAGTGTAGTCTTCATCAACCAAAGAATGGCATCACACCATATCCATGAAGGAGCAGACCAACATTTTTGCCCGCAACTGCAGCAACTAGAGACTAGCGACCAACAGGAGCAACAAAAGCAGTATCCATCAGACTTGCATATATAGTCTACACAAGCAACCTTCACTCAACTAGTACACAAAGGGTACCAAAAAACAAACATGCTCAACTCAACTAGTTTTTCATCGCCAAAAAAATAAACTATTTTTCTATTGCCATCAGCAATCCTAACCCAGCAAGCAACATCTTCTTCCACCCGAACAAGTTCAGCTACCCACGCCAAACCAAAAAAGCAGCAGACCCATTCCACCTACAACCATAGTGACCACCAAGCTTTCTATGATATAGTTCATCTCATATGTCATTCAACTACCATTTTGCATCAGTCCTACCTCCTTGAATGAACCCACCTACAAACAAATTTGCCCTCTTCACAATATACTAGAACATTGTGCATATATATTAGCATCATAGGGAGGTAAAGGTGGCTGTGCTCACTTGTGATGTCAGGATAGATAGAGCACTTCAAAGTGCTCGATGCTCTTCAGTACAGCTGCTCACTTGGGGTACAAACCTCAAACAGGAGAGGAGGTCCCTTGATCTGTGTAGACGCTCGTCAGTGCGTGTAGCAGGAAAGAAATCACCATGGTAAAGAAAAATAGTGAGTGGAAGAGGAGGAGGGGATAACCTTGATGAGAAAGAGGAGGAGGATCTATGGCCATCGTCTTCGTCGGAGGTGAGTGATGCTTCGAGGGATAGACGAGCCCGGTCGTCGTTGCCCCCGCGAGAGGGACAGAGCATGGAGGTACAGGCCAGAGCGTGGTGGTGGGTCGCTTCCAATTATCGGGCGGAGCTTTGGCCGGAGGAGGGCGGAGCGTGGTGGCGTGTCGCTCTTGGATCTTGCCGCCGCCTCTCGTTCGCGATACCAAGAGAATGAGGGTTTCCTCCCTGAGCACTTCACGCGTGGAAGGCTCTCCCAGGGAAAAGATGTGGAAATGGCCGGGTAGATCACCCAGGGCTAACTCGGTTCATGGGTTCCCAGCCCGGGGAACAGGCAGGGATCCCTGGGGGAAACTGTGAAACCAAATGAGGCCCTAGAGTTTCACACTTAACCCCCAGTGTCGGTGTCCAAAACCGGCGGATCTCGGGTAGGGGGTCCCGATTTGTGCGTCTAGGCCGGATGGTAACAGGAGACAAGGGACACAAGTTTTACCCAGGTTCGGGCCCTCTCGATGGAGGTAAAACCCTACGTCCTGCTTGATTAATATTGATGATATGGGTAGTACAAGAGTAGATCTACCACGAGATCGAGGAGGCTAAACCCTAGAAGCTAGCCTATGGTATGATTGTTGATGTGTATGTTGTCCTACGGACTAAAACCCTCCGGTTTATATAGACACCGGATAGGGTTAGGGTTACATGGAGTCGGTTACAATGGTAGGAGATCTTCATATCCGTATCGCCAAGCTTGCCTTCCACGCCAAGGAAAGTCCCTTCCGGACACGGGACGGAGTCTTCAATCTTGTATCTTCATAGTCCAGGAGTCCGGCTGAAGGTATAGTCCGGCCATCCGAACACCCCCTAATCCAGGACTCCCTCAGTAGCCCCTGAACCAGGCTTCAATGACGACGAGTCCGGCGCGCAGATTGTCTTCGGCATTGCAAGGCGGGTTCCTCCTCCAAGTACTTCATAGAAGATTTTGAACACAAAGATAGTGTCCGGCTCTGCAAAATAAGTTTCCACATATTGCCATAGAGAGAATAATATTTACACAAATCTAATCTGCTGACGTATTCCGTAGTGTGACATCACACCACGGCCAAGCTTTTATTCGAACCGTTTTACTGTCCCATCTCAGCGCGTTATGCGAGGCGGTTTCCTTGGCACGTCTTGTTAAAGCAGAGATCGTGTCCCCTTATTCCGGGATTCTCATCAATACGGGCGTGGGTAACCCAACCGCGCCATTGATTACGGCGCTTGGAGATAAGCGAGTTTTACCAGGCTGGTGGGGACATGTAGTTGCGTCCACCCATATAAGGGGATAAGGATCCACCTTTTCACCTACGCCTTCTTCCTCCTTTCGCCTATCCATTCTTGCGCACTCGAGCTCCAGCGCCCAAGTCCGCACTCCCACCTCAACCTTCTCCAGCCATGTCCGGAGCGGGAGGCAAGTGGATGGTCTCCTCCGTCATGGAGGGACATATCAAAAAGCTGAGGAAGGCCGGATACCTGTCTAACGACATCGCGTACCGGCTCCCCGAAAAGGGGCAGCTCATCCCCACCCCTAGGCCCCATGAGAGGGTGGTGTTCCTCCCCCATTTCCTCCGCGGACTGGGCTTCCCTCTCCACCCATTTGTCGGGGGCTCATGTTCTACTACGGCCTGGATTTCCACGATCTGGCCCCGAACTTCGTCCTCAACATCTCGGCGTTTATCGTCGTGTGCGAGGCCTTCCTCCGCATCCGCCCCCATTTCGGGCTCTGGCTCAAGACTTTCAACGTCAAGCCGAAGGTGGTGCGCGGCAGCCAGGCGGAGTGCGGAGGCGCCATGGTGGGCAAGATGGCCAACGTCCTCTGGCTCGAGGGCTCCTTTGTGGAGACCCTGAAGGGGTGGCAATCGGGGTGGTTTTACATCACCGAGCCGCGCGACGCCGAATGGGTCGCACCCCCCAGTTCCGGTCCGGACCCCCAACGCGGCTCACGTCCTGGAAAGAGACGGGCCTGTCGTGGGGTAAAAAAGGAGAGCTGACCGGACTCCAAACATGCGTCAAAACCCTGGTGGACAAGAAGCTCAAACTTGTCAACGTAGTCCAGGTTATGCTCATCCGCTTGATCCTCCCGTGCCAACAACGGGCTTTCAACCTGTGGGAGTTCGACCCGGCGCGGCACCAAACTCTGAGCAGGCTCTTCGACATGACGTACGAAGATGCCTGGAAGGTGCTTTTCAAGGGCGCCGAGGCTCCCGCATCCGCTACTGAGGATCGCGGATTCAGTGCGCAGCGTCACGCTCTCGCGGTAAGCTGTTTTTTCCTTTTACAGGGTATCAGTTTTTCATAGTTTGACTCCATGCGGGATCTAAACTCCCTTACCTTTGACAGGATTGGCAGGTGACTCCGGACAGATCAACTGTCCGGCTCCTTTGCCCGAAGGCCCAGCGGATGCTCGCTTGGCGAAGCTGCTGGTTCCGGCACCCTATGTGGTGCCGGAGAAGAAGGTCAAGAAGAAGGCCACGGGGACTCGAAAGAGTGCCCGACGCCCGGAGGTGTCGGATTCATCATCCGACGAATCCAAGACGCACTCCTCCCGTGAAGACGAGGAGGAGGAAGAAGAGACCCCTCCCCCTCCAGCGGGGGAAGGGAAGAAAAGGAAGGCCGCCCCAACTGGGGAGGCCGAAGGGTCCAAGAAGGGGAAAACCCTTCCTCCGGACTGCTCCACCGACGCCGACGGCGGCGGAGAGGAGTGGGCGCCTAGGGCCAAGCCCCTGGCAAAATCGTAAGTATCCGGATACCAGAGTAATTCATAGTATTCGTTTATTGCACAGCTTTCCCTTACGTCGAATATGTTTATGCAGCCCACCCAAAGACCGGCTCGGACGTCGTCGAGCAGCTCACTAGACTCGTCGATGTGAACTGCTTCCGATGGCTTCCTCCCCCCGCCCTACGGACGACACCGAAGTGTTGTCCCAACAGGTTCCAAGCCGGGAGGAGGTGGTCCTGGAGGCGCCGCAAGGCGACCTCCCGGACTCCAGGAGTAAAGGGGATGAAACCCCTCAGGGCTTCCAAGTCCGGCTCTAGGCCGGACACACGCTCCGGAACCTTCAAAGGTTCCAGAGTCCGGCGGGGGACCTCCTTCCAAGAGGAGCAAGTCCACCGTGCCAGCGGCCCCCGTCCAACCGGAGGCGCCGGACAATATGTTGGAGGCGCTCCAAGGCGCCTCCATCGACGAGGACACGCACGCTATTATGAGTGCGGTGGTCCAGAAGGTTCAGTCCGCCAAGAGCGGACTGACTGAAGCTTGTACTAGCCTTTTGACAGGCTTTGAGGTAAGTAAAGAATGTGTAAATAATAGTACCGCATAGACAGTAGCCCCTGATGCTCTGTTTGGCGTTCGGGAAGAAAAGCCGAATAGAGGATCAAATAAAATTCGCAGGAGTCTAACAAAAGGAGTCAATATGCGTATGCAGGCTTCTCTGCTTGCGTCCGCCGCACTGACTGTGGAAGTGGACACGCTAAAGCAGAACCTCGAGCGGTCCGAGCAAGAGCTCGGGCGTGCCAAGAAGCAGCTCGAGGACAATGAAGGTAAGAAATACCTTGTTTAAATATATAAAAGGTGCAATTGCAAAAAATGACAGGATTATCGTGGCTATTGTAGGGGCCACGTCTGAGGTGGCGACCCTTAAGCAAGCGCTGGTCGAGGCCGAGAAGAGGGCGGCCTCGGAGCGCACCGAGCGAGTATGAGGCCGAGGTTGGCAAGGTGCGGCAAGAGCTCCAGGCTCTCATGGAAAAACATGAGAGTTTGGAGCTTGACTCAAAGACGCGAGCGTCCGAGCTCGCGGTGGCTATTGAAAATGCCAAGTCTGCCAAGGCCGAATCCCAGAAGACCCTCCAGGAGTTGGATGAGGTGAAGAAGATAGCGGCGGGTAAGGCATTCTTTATGCAAAGCAAACACATAAACGTGAGTTACTTGTTACTTACCCGAATCCGGAGCTCTCCAGGAGCGTTCGCAGATCTTCCCCGGAGTGTATCCGATGCCGCCGCATTCTATCGAGCCGAGGAGGGCAGCTCGACAGAGAAGGTGTTCTGGTCTCAGTATACTGAGGCCGGACACCCCGTGCCCCTGAGCGACCAGCTGAAGCAACTGGTCGAGCTCCACAAGGCGGCCGAACAGGCCATGAAGGGCCTCATTGTTCGGCTGTGGCCTGGAGGGGCTCTGCCTGGGAGCTATTTCGGGCTGGTGCGGCGTTGGTGGAGGCCTGTCCAAGGCTCGAAGTCATCAAGCGCTCCGTCTGCATTGAAGGTGCCCGTAGGGCCCTTGCCCGTGCTAAGGTGCACTGGGGCAAGCTGGATGCTGAGAAGCTGGTGAAGGACGGGCCACCGCCGGGGAAAGAGCATCGCAAGCCCGAGAATTACTATAAGGATGTTCTGAAGGGTGCCCGCCTTGTGGCGGATGAATGTTCTAGGGATGTAATTTTTGAGTGAAACTTGCTCGTTTTGTCCTGTGCGCTGAAAACTTGTTTATATGCGCTAAGCAATGCTGTTGGAATTTAAAATATTACCTTCTGTGCGGCTGTTTATCAATTCTGAGAGATGGCGAGTCGTCGGCTTCTGCCCCCGTGCCGCTAGTGCTGGGGTGTTCGGGGATAAACCTGAGCGCTCTTTTCCCATGTTTGGGTCCTTCGAGGGAGGCGCTCAGCCCAACGAACAAGGCAATCGGACTATAATGCGTGAACACTCTCACTTAGCCATAGAATTCTATAATTTTAAATTTCGGCAAAGCCCCTGGTATTCGGAAGACCGAGTTCGGGGCGCTATCCACGCCTTGGCCGGACAGAGCCGGCTCCTCGCCCTAAGCGGCATAAGTCTTTAGGGACTCGAAAAAACCTCTCGAACAGCGACCAGCTCTCGCTTCATCATGACAGTCAGTTTTAGCTTTCTCCACTGAGGTGCTCGACCCAGCTCAACTGGGGCACAATCGCAGTGGTTCTCCTAGTGCTACCTTAGCCGATATAGCGGAACGTAAGGCACCAAAACATAGGAGCCGGGCAAACCCAACTATTGACCCAAGACATGATTCGGAGCCGATGCATATAATGCTATAAGTTCGGGGTGCCGCACTTGTTAAAGTGTTCGGACTTCTCACACCATATTGAGGGGTACTAAAGCCCCTGGCGTATTTTGGCCGTACCAACGTGTACGGGTGCAACATGTCGTTAAGGAACATATATAAAGAAAAAAGGTAATGCAAAAATAGACGAAAGCTATGCATTGTTTATTAAAAAGGGCTGCGATCAAAGCAGAACGATACAAATAATGCGATAAGTGGAAGGTTGGACTAGTTAACATGTCCGTTCCAGGGGCAAGCTGCGGAATAGTATGCGGAACGGGTATACTGCTCGTGATAGAGACCACCTGGGAGTTCCGTAGTGCGGCGTGGCTTGTCTGCTTCCCTGGTTCTTGCATCGTTTGTGCGGCAATTGAACTGCCGAACAGGCCTTCCGAAGGATGAAGTCCTGAAAGTAAGAGAAAATTAAAAAATCGGCAGCCCCTGGTACGGTTTAAGCCGTGTTTTGGGCGTGCCGTGATGGTGCCCCTCCCCCTGTGCCCATGGTATCTCTAGAGCGTAGTTATGTACGCGAAGTACTGGCGTCGCCTTTTTGCGAGGGTTGGGGTTGGGGCCGCATTGCTACGCCTGCTCGGATCGTGCCAGGCGGTCTTGTTGTAGGTTACTCCGGGCGCGCTTGACGGTGTCCGGTCGTTTAGTGGCCGGACTGGAGAACTGCCTGGAGAGGCTGCTTTGTACTTCCGCTGCAAGGGCCGCCGTGTGCTCCTCCGTTCGGAGGGAGCGTTCGGTGTTTCCATTGACCGTAATTACTCCTCGAGGGCCTGGCATCTTGAGCTTAAGGTATGCGTAGTGCGGTACCGCATTGAACTTGGCGAATGCGGTTCGCCCGAGCAGTGCGTGATAGCCACTGCGGAATGGGACTATGTCGAAGATTAACTCCTCGCTTCGGAAATTATCCGGAGATCCGAAGACCACTTCAAGTGTGACTGAGCCTGTACAGTTGGCCTCTACACCTGGTATTACGCCTTTAAAGGTCGTTTTGGTGGGCTTAATCCTCGAGGGATCTATGCCCATTTTCCGCACTGTATCCTGGTAAAGCAGGTTCAGGCTACTGCCGCCGTCCATAAGGACTCTAGTGAGATGAAATCCGTCAATAATTGGGTCTAGAACCAATGCGGCGAATCTTCCATGACGGGTGCTAGTGGGATGGTCCCTTCGATCAAAGGTGATCGGGGAGGAGGACCATGGGTTGAACTTTGGGGCGACTGGCTGTACCGCGTATACGTCCCTTAACGCGCGCTTCCGCTCCCGCTTGGGGATGTGGGTTGCATATATCATGTTCATCGTCCGCACTTTTGGGGGAAAACCCTTCTGTCCACTGTTGTTCGGCGGCCGGGGCTCCTCGTCGTCATCGCTATGCAGGCCCCTTGTCTTCATTTTCGGTGTTTAACTTGCCTGCTGCTTGAACACCCAACAATCCCCTGGTTGGTGTGATTGGCCGGCTTTTCGGGGGTGCATGTATCTGGCACAAGCGGTCGAGTATTCGGTCCAAACTGGACGGGCCCCTAGGATTCCTTTTGAATGGCTTTTTCCGCTGACCGGATTTAGAGCCTCTGAATCCGGCATTAACTGTCGTATCCTCAGCAATTGTCGGTTCATGGCGGCGTCTTCTTGGTGCGACGCGACTGCCACTATTTCCCTGGTGGTCCGAATTACCAGGTTCTTGGTCATATTGTTGCTACGAGCAAGCCAGCCTGTCTCTCCCGCGCAAAAGCGGGTCATGAGTGTCCGTGAGTGCTGCATAGGATTTCGGCTTTTCTGTCCAAGGTGCCGGCCCAGCCATCGTCACGGAATATTGGTGTTTGAAGGCTGCTAGGGCCTTCAGCGTCCCGGGACAGTCGACTATTTGTTTTTCTTTTTTAGGAACCATGTCCAGAATTGCCTGGCCGATTCCTCTGGCTGCTGAATTACGTGACTTAGGTCATCGGCATCTGGGGGTCGCACATAAGTGCCCTGGAAATTGTCGAGGAATGCGGCTTCCAGGTCCTCCCAACAGCTGATTGATCCTGTTGGCAAGCTGTTAAGCCAGTGCCGAGCTGGTCCTTTAAGCTTGAGTGGGAGGTATTTGATGGCGTGGAAATCATCGCCGCGGTCCATGTGGATATGAAGGAGATAATCCTCGATCCATACCGCAGGGTCTGTTGTGCCATCATATGATTCGATGTTTATGGGTTTGAAACCCTCGGGGATTTGATGATCCATTATTTCGTCTGTAAAGCAGAGTGGGTATGCGGCGCCTCTGTACTGGGCTATATCATGACATAGCTCCAATGAGCCTTGTCTACTGTGTTCGGCCTCGCCGAATTTGTGGCCGGCGTGATGGTTACCGTCTCGAGCCGTGGGGCGCCCACGCGATCCGTAGATCGATCTTGTTTGCCTTGCCTTGCCTTGTCCTCCAACATGTCTCATAAGTCCGGTGCATATTCCCGTGCCTTGGTACGGGGTGCGGCTTGAGTGGAGGGCCGAGAGGCCTCTCTGTCGTGACCACAAGGTGGACGGTCGGCCACATCAAGTGCTTCCTCCTCTAATCGGGGTAGAAACCTGCACTTTGGGTAGCTCTTGGAGGGGCGTTCGAGTTTATGCTCTTCGGCCGCAAGGACTTCAGTCCATCTGTCGACTAGCAAATCTTGATCAGCCCTAAGTTGTTGCTGTTTTTTCTTGAGGCTTCTTGCTGTGGCGATAAGCCTGCATTGAAAACGCTTTTGCTCGACGGGATCCCCTGGCACGACGAATTCGTCGTCGTCGAGGCTTGCCTCGTCTTCGGAGGGAGGCATATAATTATCATCCTCGACCTCTCTGTCTGCCGCTCTCTCGTGAGGGCTGGTTTCTCCATCCTCCTGTGCTAAATCTTGCTGGAGGGGGTTTTCTTCGGCGCTTTCCGGAGTATTATTATCTCCCATGCTGGAATCACCGTGTTTGTTTTGGCGGGATTTTGAGCGGTGCCGCTGACGCCGGCGCTTAGGATGTTTCTTGGAGGGGTCGTCCTCCGCTGTTCAATCGCCATCTCCCTCTTTTGGGGTGTCCACCATGTATATATCATATGACGAGGTGGCTCTCCAGGGCCTAGTAGGCGCTGGTTCTTCATCATCTCCTTCATCGGCGTCCATACCGTCGATGTCTTCGGAGTCGAAGTCGAGCATGTCGGTTAAGTCGTCGACAGTGGCTACAAAGTGGGTGGTGGGTGGGCTTTGAATTTCTTCATCGTCCGTACCCCAACCTTGCTGACCGTAGTCCGGCCAGGGCTCTCCTGATAAAGAGAGAGACTTCAGTGACTTCAGGATATCGCCGAAAGGCGAGTGCTGAAAGATGTCCGCCGGGCAGTGAACTCCATGATCGATCGGATG